>NC_048915.1:1098276-1265667 GCF_011077185.1 Oxyura jamaicensis
GGGGGGGCTGCCCCCGCTCCCGGGGGGATCCCGGCGACCATCTCCCGGGACAGAGCACGGCAGCGCCGGGTCCTGCGCCTGGGGGCGTTGGAGGAGGACAAGTAGCCTCGCATCCCAGGCTGTGTTCACGTCTAAAACACACGCGCGTATTCAGCAAAAGGTTTCGTGCTTCCTCTGGTCAATAGAAACACCTCTACAGAGAGGGGGTTACTGGGAAAAATGGGAGCTCTCGCCAAGGGTCCTTACTTTGCTCAGTTCATCAGGATGTGCTCAATACGCTTGCACTGCCACTTGACAGTGTAAAGCACTACGGTGAAGGCAGCAGTACGGCTGGCACGTAGCAAACCTGCGTCTGAGCCTTCCTTTTCTGATGCAGGCTACACAACGACATATATATACACGAATGTGGATATATACACACTAAGTACACAAATACACATATACAAATATACTACACACACATATATATATCTCATTAGTTTAAAAAAACAAACCCCCCACAACTGGTGCCAAACCTATGTTCCTATCTGACTCCAGACTTCACAAAGTCAGAGTTGAGCCAAAAAAAAGTCATCTGAGGATGAAATAGCGATGCTGTGAGGTCTCTACAATGGAAAGAATTATTCTGGCAGAAACCTAGCAGGATGTGCTTTTCGGGGTGAACATGAACAGTGTTGTCATTTTGCTCAGCAAACAGCATGTTGCTTTTCAGAAGAATTAATGATTGGAAACCCACTACCGAAACACCCCTCTGGCCGGCCTCCAGCCAGCCGCAGCCCATCTCCCTGTTAACTGCCTCCACCAAGTGCTTTTGGTGCTAAAAACAAGAAAGCACTACATAATACACGTACTTTCTATGGGCTCATTGGTGCCTTGGTAGTCCAGTTTCACACCCGACTTTGGCTTCTCACATTCTGGACAGAAGTGAGAATCCCGGTGTGACGCAGCGATGCTTTGCAGCCTCCTTTCATTTTGCTCCCATGCTGTCATGGTCTCCCCGCTCTCTCTCAGCCAGACTCCCTTTGCCCTAAGGAGGTGCAGCTGCAGGAGGTCTTTAAAGAATTGTACAGAGAGGACTTTGAACAAGTGCCTGCGGTAGCAAGAGCAGCCTCCACCCTCCAGGCTCACACTGAAATGAGCCCTCTCAGCCTGCGATGACAAGGACAAGGCTGCTCCCCCAGCCACACTGAGCACATCGCACCCACGGCCCTGCCCCGGCCGACTCGGCTTTGTTGGGCTGAAACCTGAAGTTTGTCACTTAAATGCAAACCGGTCTGATCAGGGGGACCGAGGGGACTGCCTGTGGCGATAGAAGGGCCTGGCTATGGCCAGGCGTCCCCTTTCCTGATCCAGCTGAGCTTTGGTGTTTGGGCACTCATGTAATAAATGAAATATAGCTCACAGGAGCACGGACAGGAACACGGGGACTTTCTGCACAAGCAAAAGCATCAAAAAAATCTCTTATTTACTCCATGCCTGAGTGAGGGGGGAAAAATAAAATTAAAGAAAAATAATAAAAAAGGTTTTATCTCAGTTTCTGTGTAAGCACATCAGATTCCAGCTGAAACCTCACGGTAGTAATGATTTGACTAGGGCAGACAGATCATCTCCCCGTGCACACAGAATTATCCCTCCTTTCTTTGCACTGAGACGAACTGAGAACGGCTGTGAGAAGCACGTCCTGAAACATCCCCTCCCAGTCCGAAGGGCCGAGGGGCACCCAGCACGACTGCGCTAGTTCCAGCACCTCGTCCATAACGAAGCCTCTTTCCTTGAAGGCAGCCCCAGGATCCAGGGAAATAGTAGTGAGGTGCTGATGCTGCACGGCCCAGCACCCAACGGGCACATTGGAGATTTTCCTCAAAAGAAAACACTGTGGATTTTTTATTTTTCCTGTTCATTATTTTTAACCAGCACATTTGCACCTGCCTCTCACACCAAGCTCCCAAACTCCCTCTTGCTGCTTACGGAGGTTGTTCTCCATGCCCCAGCATCCGGAAGGTCAGGGTATTTTTCCCGTGCCCAGGACAAACGCGGCTGTTCAATGCAATCAGTGCAAAGCTGTTTGCCCGTGGCGGTGGCTTTTCTTAGGTGGAAAAGCGCGGTTTTGCTTAAATGGGAAAAGGAAGGGAAGGGTTCCCCTGGGGCTCCTCTCCCCACTGCAGGGCCAGGACCCTGTGGGGTGAAGCCTAGGCCACGGTGGGCAGTTTTGTGGAAATCCTTTGTTCGAAGCCAGCATTTACTCAGGCAGGAGACTGTCCTCAGGTCGAGCACGGCCAAAACAACCACGTCTCACCTCGCACTTAAAGGTCAGCCTCTTTTCCTTCCCTGGGTGTTTAGACTGCTTTTGCTGCCTCCCCATCCTTCAGCCACCCCTGCTCACCCCGCTGGGGCCGGGCGTAGGTAAAAATTACCCACTGCCTGAAAAGGCCCCTTTGAAACCATTTCCCTCTTTTTTTTTTTTGGAGCGTTTCTGGTTTTTCCACCTTCGCTGCTGCAGCGCAGGAGCTCCCGGCACTGCGGTCCCTGGAGCACCCTGCGCCCTTCAGCCGCTCACACGTCCCTGACCCCTCCGTCTCTTTCCTGCTGCTAAATTGCCTTAACAGGAGCCGAAAGCTGGGGCAGTGCTTTCAGCTCTCCTGTATTTACGGTTGCTGGAGCTGCTGTTCGGGTAACGGAGTGGGAAAGGTTTCCCCCCAAAAAAACCTCTTCACTGCAACATGGGAACCTGGGATTTTCATATTAATCCTCCCAGTCACTTCACCTCTCTGTGGAGAAGTCTTCCCACCTGGGAAACTGTCTGGGGACTGTCAGAGGTTGGTTGCTTAAAGCCCTGACGTCCAACTACGAGCAACCGCGCTGCTGATCGAAGAGGGCACTAGGAATAGTTCCCATGTCAGCCTCCTCCTTTGGGAAACTTGCAGCAGCAAGAAAAACTTAACTTAAGCAAAAAAACTTTTTTTCAGACATCTTTAACAACCTTTTACGATCTGAACTGTAAATCCCTAAAAGTGAAACAAGATCTTCAGAAGCCGCAGGCTCGTAGCCCCTCAGCCAGCACCGCCGGCAAGCCCGGCTTTTGGAAAGCTCCCCCTGCTTTTGGAAATCCCACCCGGCTCCTCTCCCGAGGCACGTGCATTTACACCAGCCGAACCCCGGGAGCTCACAGCCCTCTCCACCGCTCACACCAGCAGCCGGGAGCCCCGTGCCCACGGCAGGGCAGGGACCCCAGGCTGTCCCCCCCCGGCTCGTCTCGGTCCTGGCGTCGCTCCGGACCTCAGGCCCTGCAGGAGCTCTGCGTCTCGCTTTCCACATCTGCAGAATGGGAATAACAGCCTTCCCCAACTCCAAAGGTCCCTGTGCTCATTAAACATTTCAAAAGCATGCGGGAGAATCTACAATTATCCAAAAAATCGCTGCGAATTTTCATTATTATTCCAACACTTACATTAAAGACACATGTCCTGGTAAGTAGCAGGCATGAGGAATCATTATGCTAATTTTAGACAGAGCATCTGCTCAATGTTAAATCTGAAACTTTGTCTCGGAGAAATAATTTAAATTATTTTTCTTCAGAATTGACATTTGTCAAACAATATGTCGCGAATGGCAATCGCAGCCAACTATGAGTAATCCGAGCGAACACACGCACTCCGCCACGGCAAAACGCGCTCGGGGAGGGAGGCTGCTGCTTTTTGGCATGGCAGGGATTAATGAGGGACCTAGCCATGCTGACGGGCTCCCTGCCTCGCAGCCGTTTCTGCCAGCTTCTGCCGGTGGCACGGAGGGAGGCGCGTCCCTGCCCTGCACCCTCGTGCCGGGATTACCCCGGGCAGCGCTCGGCCTGCACCAGAGCAAGGGGCAGGCTGGGACCAGCGCTACCTGTAGGGACCAAACAGCCTCAAAGCAGTGCTTGTGTTGTTGCTAGAATAAGCTACGTGCGTGGCTTAGAGGTGCATCTCACCCATTATTTTATTTATTTGCTTATTTATTTTTGCACATGCGTCCGAGCATCTTCCCACTTGCCTAACCCAGTTTTGCAAAGTAGCTGGGGACGGGAGATCCCGACTTCAGAGCCCGTCAGCCCGGCTGTGTTTGCACTGGGGGAAGGGATGCAGCTACTTTCCAGCCCTCTTTTTCTCTTCCTTTCTTCCTATTAATTTCAGTCCAGTCGTTTCCAGCATGCCTGGGGAGCCCTGGGGATCCGGAGGCAACTTCTAAGAGTTTTGTGAGTTGCCACTAAGAAAAGCAAATCCAGTGTTTGGAAGCTTAAATTTGCTATGCAAATGACTGCACCCCAGTGTAAAAATGTAAGATTTACAAATCAAAAACAGGTTGGAAACCACTGACATAGACCAATATACAGTAAACACCCCGATAACCACATCAATACCTGTGAAACAAGGTATTACAGAGCGGGTCCACAGCTTGCAGAATGTGTGTCTATACATAACAAGCGCTAATTTGAAAATTCAATAAGCATTTTTAACGTATCGTTTGGATTGCACTGTATACACAGAAGCCATTTTCCCTCCTGAAAATATTGCAAAAATAGAAGGGTTGGTTTGCTTTAAGACAGAACCTGAATGGTCACAAATCGCCATCATACTGGCTACTGGCTACGGTCTTTTGAATTCCACCTAGAAAAATTCCCAAGTCCCATCAGAAATTGCTCGTCTCAAATTTCCTACATGCCTGGCTGTAAAACCAGCCACTGATCCCCCGGCCACCGCCTCTTTGGCAGCTCCGTATGTGTGTAGTCTGCAAGTATCTGACAGCTTTTGAGACAAAAGATAGCTGGTATCTAAATTTCAGCAATGCTGGCTAAAGCCTCTTTCTCCCTAATTCTGATCTTGACATCTCTCAAGGCAACACCATCAGTCTGACTGTGAAGTCATCAGCTGTCCCACCCAAACATCCTGCTTAGATTTGTTTTACCTTAAGTGCGGTTTGGCCAGGGCTGCCTCTGCCCTGAACCCCCCCGGCAGGGACGGCGATGTCCTGGCCGCCGTGGAATTCCCCGAAGTGCAACGCCCCGCACATCACCCTGAGGGTGAGCAGTGAGATGTGGCTTCCCAGCACCAAACAGGAAACTAAGCGAAAGAATTTAAGAACTGACAAAAGCATTTAGGAAATCCTCAAGGGGCAGGGAAGGCAAGAGAGAATAAATAAATAGCACACACCCTGGGGAAAGTCAAAGGAAGCAGGGCTTGGCCTTCCACCACGGTCAGTCCGTTCACTTTCCGTTTACTCCAGTGCAAGGGTAAGGAAGGAACACCCAAAGGTGTTTTTGCCCCATCCTCCCTCCCTGGTGACACCAACGCGGCGTCCCCCAGCCAGGGCGACCTTCCCCTGTCCATGAAGAGTGAAGCTGGTGCTGCACGGGCTGTTTGAGCCCCTGGGAAGCACAGATGATGCTGGGCAAACCTCTTCATTTGAATGCTATGCGCAGGGAGAGCACTGGGGGCCGGGTTTTGGGGTGAGCCCCAGGATTTAAGGTGCACGTCCCAGCACAGCCGTGCTCGGATGCGGACACCCTGCACCTTGGTGCACCGCAGGTCGCCGCCGCGGTGCGTTTCCTCTGTGCTGGTACCCCCGTGGCTGAGACGAGCCCAAATGCTGCCATCACCTGCACTGAGAGGAAAACCCCGCACAAAGCAACAGCCAGCGGCTTCTGGACTAAAAGAGGGTCGGCTGAGATTAGATACGGGGAAGAAGTTCTTTACCCTGAGGGCGGTGAGGCCACGGCCCAGGCTGCCCAGAGGAGCTGTGGGTGCCCGTCCCTGGCAGTGCCCAAGGCCAGGCTGGATGGGGCTGGGGGCACCTGGGCTGGGGGGAGGGGGCCCTGCCTGTGGCCGGGGGATGGAACTGGATGGTCTTTAAGGTCCCTTCCAACCCAAAGCATTCTGTGATTCTACGAACTTTCCATACAGTTTGTCCAAACCCAGCCTCTCAAGCAGTAACATCAACAGCGTGTGTTTGGACCAAAACTCCACAAAGAGCCATACACAGTGAACCCGGGCAATAACACATCATAATGTCAGTAATTTTTCTTTGAATAATTATTTCCCATGGCTGGACCTCTACCAGAAGCTTCTGTTGCTCCTTGCATTAATTGCATTAATTGCACTACCTCATTTCTGCCTCTCGCTACAGAAACTCGCAACCATTCGTCAGCTCGTATTCCCTCTTTCAAGTCAGAATTAGCAACAGGAAACCAAAATAGTTTTATTGGTGGACTGTGTCCTTTTAACAAATTTCAGTAGGAAAACATCGTAAGTTTTGCATCTGTGGCTAAATGCAACAGGGGGGAGCATTTGGCTGCTCACATCCAGCAGTTTTTGGGGGAGGCTCAAGGGAGGGCAGGCAGCAGCCCCGCGACACCAAAAAAGGGAATAGAAAAGCATAATTCGGGCAACTTCCATGACTTTATAGTTAGGATTCTGATTGATTTTTTTGTTCATTTGTAAAGCAAGGAATTTAGTTCTTTGAGGTATAAGAAAATGCACACAGCACAGCTTCTCCAAACTGTCAGCATTTGTTCTTTAAGTAAGGAAATCTGTACCTAGTGAATACCGCACTAGAACTGGTGCAAAACCAGTTTCTGAGCCATCTTGTTTCCGCCACAAGTGACCTCCCCGTAGAGTAACGTTGGCTCCGAAGTACTTTTTGCAAAGTTAAAATTCATCAAATCTTAAATGCAGACTGCGCTAGCAAAAACATGATTAAGCAAGTCACGAAGGACGACTGTACCACCCCGATGTGGTCACCTGGGCCACATCAGCCGTTTAACACACCTCTGAGGCCGGGCTGTTCCAAGACGAGGAATTGCAGCTCTCTTATTTACCGTGGCCCTGCGTTCACCAGTGACGAAGGGAAAGGGCAGGAGTGGCCGAGCAGGGCAGCAGCTCTCCTTGTTCAGTGCCACTGCTCATTAAAATTATCGTGGCCACGCTTTAGTTCAGACACTGGGGACCGAGAAGCTCCCCGGCTGCTTTGGTTGGCATCTTTGTGTGCTGCTGCACAGCGCGAAGGAAGCCCTTACAACAGAGACAAAAATGGCTGGGGGTTTTAACCCTGCACACCTTTTCCCAATCTGCTATTCTTGGCAGCACAGGCCTCTGACCTATTGCTAATACAAATACATTAAAGCCTGTCTTCTGCAGTAAGCTTGCTGGCTGGAACTCTCTCACCCATCTTCAGATTTCTGCAAAGTAAATATCTCCACACCTCCTTTATGGAGGAAGTCCTGGAGTTGATTCACTTCATTGCAAGATACACATCTAAAGTGGTAGGTGAATCATGCCCTGGAACATTTTTTTTCTCTTTACTGACTGCAGAGGGAGCGTGGATGACTCCTCAGCTGGAGAGAGATGAGAGAGTCCCAGCCCTGCTGCTTGCACTGCCCCGAAACTCCAGTAGCGTGCTCTTAGCAGGACGTAGGTGTGTGCAGGAGTGCGCGTTATTTCACACTTCATCAAACCACCAGAAGTGTCACCCGACGACCCGCGCTGTGCTTGTTATGTATCATTCATACATTCAGAGGTTTATCATTCGCTAATGAACTCTGTGCAAAAAACATAACCAGTTTAGCCAAGGAACTTCATCAAAAAGACCCTTACAAATAAGATGTGGCAGTCTAGAATTTATAAACGTAGG
The DNA here is from genome assembly GCF_011077185.1 of Oxyura jamaicensis. Taxonomy (NCBI): domain Eukaryota; kingdom Metazoa; phylum Chordata; class Aves; order Anseriformes; family Anatidae; genus Oxyura; species Oxyura jamaicensis. The sequence goes on from NC_048915.1 coordinate 1,105,936, forward strand.
AAATTAAGACTTCAGGTCACACACAAAAATAAATTCAAAGGAGCACATGTGAAATGAAGATAGCCAAAATGCCCTAACATCCTAAACCAATGCAGGAAATCATAACATTGCCATTGCAGTGCTTGTGGCTTCAGGTTAGCCAGAACCTGAGCTGCCACTCTTGGTCAAGGGCCGTCCAGTCCCACACCCTTCTCCAGGAGGTCCCTGCCCCTGGCAGCACCCTGCACCCCAAGAGGATGTAGCAAGGGACCTGAAGGACGGGTCTCTCCATTCAAACTGCACCAAGCACCACGATCAAATCCCAGAGCAGCAAACAGCTTGCACCAACGGGGAAATAGCTGCAAAACTCGGGTCACTTGGAAGCCGTGCAGGCAGCAATTAGCCAACACGTCCCCATGTGGGCACGTAACCTTTTGCATCAGCCAAGCCCATGCCTGCCTACGTGGCTACGACCTCACTGGGGCTGGAACATTTTCAGGTGAGGGTCAGCCTCCAGTAAGCCCCTCGGGGCAACGTACGGGCTAACCTGGCGCTCGGACGGACCCGGCTGGTGGGTGGGCAGCTGCTCCCCCCCCAGTGGGCAACAGCCAGGGAGCGGTGGGGCCATTCTGATTTAGGCTAGAGTTGGCTGACATCCTTCCAAACTTGGATTGGAGACCTTTGAAGTAAACAGTCCACAGGCAAGATCCCATCTGACTTAATGCAACTTAAAAAAAAAAATCTTTGTAGTTCTGTTGTTGTTTTGGTTTGGTGTTTTGGTGTTGTTGTTTAGTCTGGCTTTGCTATAAACAAGGTGGCCACACATCTCATTAAGGATTAAGGGCGTTTGCATAACCACCAGGACAGCCACTGATAAACTTCCAGCGCGTGAGAAGGTATCACTCCCTGATTTGTATTTGTTTTTATTTCTGCTGTTCTACATTTCCATGTTCTTTCTCCTGCATTCAGGGTCACACAAGCAACTTGAATTGGCCATATTGATGATTTGGGGATTCATCAGTGCCAAAGATGATGTTCAGTGGTCTAGGAGATGAAAATGTAGATTTCTGGGAATCTTGAGAACTGCACTGAAAACCGAGATGTGTCCTTCAGTGTCCAGATTCACTGGGCTCCTACATGAGCAGCACGCGCTGGTCCTGCAGCATTCACAGCATCTACATCTTGTATAAAAATGCAGACATTCAAAATGGGCACCATGGTGATGACTTTTTAAATAATTACTATTTCTGGGTAATTAATTCCTATTTATTACTATTAATTAATTACTAGTAATTAATTCTATTACTATAGCTGAGCTTCCATGCCCTGGGCAGAAATGGAGTGAGCCTTATCCCACACAGCTGCTGGCAGATGCTTCAACAATTTGCTGCTGCACCAGCTTGTGTGAACTTAGGGCTCGTCAATCTGTGCACGTCCTGCTAATTTTGGAGAATGACGCTTTTCAAACTCTTCTGCTCACCCTTGCTAAGTTTCCCATTATAACTCCCCGAAACATGCATTATGCTGCGGTCCCCTTCCGCAGCCCCTCAGAGACTTCAACCAAAAGGAAAAAAAAAAAATCACAAAGCCTAAATGCAAAATCAATGCTTCGAGCTCAGGGGGCCTGGAGAAGAGACACGGAGAGGCAGCACTGCCTAAAAACGCGCGTTTGAGCTGTCAGGCACATGTGGTGGCCAAATAAAAGGGTACATTTCTATGAGAGCGTTTCTGAAGTGCTTGATGATTTATTTCTAGATGTAGGGAGACAGGACAGGCACACAGTGAATTTCAAGGCAGAAAAGGCCTGTTGTAAATCAGATTGTCGTTTTTCCTATCTTCTGAAAGGAATCCCAGAGAGGTTAATTTAAACAGCAAGGTATGGTTCCCACTCCCTCAATTTTCTTCTCTCCCTCATGGCAGAAGTTATGGTACTGCTTACCTCCAGGGCAGGAGAACAGAAAGGGACCTGCTGGAGATCAGCCAAAGCCCTGTGCTGGCTCTCAGCAGACGATGGAGAAAATCTTTGAGCTTTAGGTCATGTCCAGATGTTTTGGCATCTGCTTTGGCATCTTTGACTGGCTTTGGCAGCTGATGTGGTGCGCACATTGAGGAGGGCAATCCAGGAATGCCGTGCTCCCAACTGCCTGGCCTTGCAGATGCCTAAACTTGAGTAGGAGCCATGTGGGACCTAAAATACTGCTGGGTGCTCGCCTCTGGGCACCCACACGTGCTCAGGAATGGGAGAGCTCAGAAAGTGGGAGCTGGATGCTTTGCTTACACCTAACCTACTGTCCATGCGTGTATATGGATTTCCCACTAACAGATCTCCATCCTGAAGTGTAACCAAGCAGCCCTGAGAGAAAGACCAACAACATTGCTGTTTGTCCAGGAGATCCGTACCACCACCACCACCCACCCCCAAAACTCTGTTCTGCCACCAGCAGTGCTAAGCTTCCCTCCCCGACTCTGCTTACATGTTTAAAAGACTAGCCTGGATTTTTTTCTTTATATTATTTTACACTTCCATTTCAGCAGAGAAAGCTCCTAAAATTTTCCTTCCAGAGCTTGAATCTAAGTAATTACAGGCTACGGTCACACAGTGTATGCTGGCTGGTACAGCTCTCTTCTCTGCCAGAAAAGCAGGTCAATTAGAAGCAATGAGCCACATTACCAGGAGAGAAAGCTGGTTTGAATTCTGGTCAATTAGTGATTAAAACTGTCGTGGAAGAGAAAGGTAAATTGAGCTAATACAGCTACGCAGGCAGACCTACATATCTCAGCATCGAGCACAGACAGCAGAGGCTTCATTTCTGAGATGGCAGGAATTAATGATGTTTTGGCATAAAATCAACTCCAAACCTGCAGGGTGAAATCAGTGAGGTTCCTGGCCTGTCTCTTCTCGCCTCCTACTTCGGGTCCCCGATTGAAAAAACAGGCCGACTTGGGGAGGGTGCTGAAACACGTAATTAACTTTAAGGATGTCCTCTCGTACTTTCCTGTGACAGAGTGCAAAGAGCTGCGGTGTGTAAGGGCTTGCTGGACTCCTGCCATTCCCATGACTGCCCCAGCCAGGGAGGAAGAGGAGGAGTGAGCACGAAGCAGGCTTCCTCAGACACCCCTTGCAGAGGGCTGGCTCTCAAATAGCCCAGAGACCTGGGACCAGCAGCTGGAGTTTGTGGTTCCCTGTCCCCCTGCACCCCTCTTTTGAGCGTGGATTACTGGAAGCAGTGCAAACTTCAAGGAAAAGGTTGAGAAGAGATGGTTAGCCTGAGAACTTCCTTTTCTCCAGCTGGTAAACGTGCACATCACCTCCCAGGGGGCACATTGATAGAAAGGGAGAGCCAGACACCTCTCAGGTTTCTGCTCACTGCTGCTCATGCAATGCCCTTTCGTGGTTTATCACCCAAGACAGCAGCCACCAGTGGGATATCTCAGCGGAGCCAAGCCCAGAGGAATGACAGACAAGGGAAATCAAACACGCCGTCCCCAGGGCAGTGAAGGAAAGCAGCAGATGGAAAGCAAAGGCTTTGCCTCCCCAGAGTGCCTCCTGCAAGCTGGGAAGGGGCTACGGCTTGGTGCTCCTCATCCCTGTCCCGCGTCCCAGCAAGCGTGCAGGGAGCAGACACTCCCAGCTCCTCACCCCAGAGGCTGCACAGCAGCAGCAGGGGCAGTTCCACACGTCCGTCTCGGCACTACGATACCCACGGCACTGCCCTGCCCTCACACGCCTTCATCCTTCCACTGCTGGAGCCAGGAGAAGCTGGCACGGACCAGACCTAGAAAAGCTTGAGGTCGGAGCCAAGAAGCACAAGTTGGGTCCATCACGTCTCAGGGCTGTCCCATCCCAGCTCCAGAACACCAGCACCACCTTACGAGAAGGTGCTGCGGGGATCCTGGGTCCTCGGGCTCTGCCTGTGGCATCAACTGCTTCCCCCCAGACGCAGCCCCTCTCCTTATGCAGCACAGGGTGGGACCCAGCCACGCGTGACCTCGGTGAGCATTAAACCTTGATGTACACCAGGTCGGGAACTGTCACCGCAGCAGCCATCAGCAGCTCTCTGCACATCACCGCACGGATTTACACTGGCACAAAGCTGATTAGGTAAGAAAGGAATGAAGGAATAAAGCTCTGCCTGGACGCAGAGCAGGGCTGCAGGACACCCATTTAGAAGAGGTTCAGCCCGTTTCTTCTCAGTGTTTGGGTTAACTCTAGCATAAAGCGGGGTTTGTGAAAGCCCAGGAATACTCTGAGGTTGTTGGCAGGCGGTTTCATTGGACTGCTCGCTCCTCCAGCTTTTCTTAAAAAGCTCCAAAGCAAAGCAGCAGAAGCTCGGGGAGGCAGCGATGCCCCGAGCCCCAGGCTGGGCTGCTTACAGACGACCCACTGCAAAACCACCCCATGGCACTGGAGGCTCAGCACCTTTCTTCACGCCGCTAACAGCCGTGGTGACCTGAAACGGCCCGAGTGCTCTCAGAAGTTCCTCGGCTGACCTCTGCTCATCTGAGCAGCTCCCACATCCCACGGCCAGAGCTGTCACCTGCCCGTGGACCCCTCTGCAGACATCTCCCCTGCCGCAGGCACCAGCACTTCACAGGCAGGCGCAGAACAGCCCATAATAATGAGCATAAAATGAAAAAAAGCCTGCTCGCTAGGCAGGCACTGCTTGCCACCCCAACACCTGAGGCTGTATTTCTTAAGCAGCCTTACTTTTCTGTAGCTCTCACCGAACGGATCTACGTGTCGTTTTATTAATATTAGCTGTGTCTGTCTGGCTTTTAAAATGTTATTAAGGTCCACTCCAAGATTTGCCTTGGCAATGAATTCCGGGGCCTAATTATGCACTGCGTTAACAGGCTTAGTGTTTTTAAATGTAACAATCTCATTAGAGGCCACGTGCTCCTGCATTTGCAGAGCAGGTTAAGTGACAAGACCAACGTACCCTGCTGCATACCCTTACTGCACGGTTACTGCGTTGACCGAATTTCTGTGCACTGGACGTGGAGCAGCCGCCACGCGGCCCCCAAGAGATGCTGCACCGAGTTACAGAAATCCCTCAGGGCCATCCCCGTGAGTGCCAGCAAAGCCCAGAGTGTCTCTTGTTCCATACCCATCTCAGTGATGCTCTCTGAACGGTTTGGGGAAAAATATATGAATTTATACACTGGCTTTCTTCAGATAAATACGTCGTGTTGGCTCCCTTGCTGCCACAACAAGCAGATGGCCAAACGCTACCCGCAGCTTGCTGCCGTACAACCCGCGCTGTCCTACCAGGACTGCCAGGTCTAGCAGCTTGCAGGTGAGGTTTCCCCTTCATTGAGCTGCTTAATACACATGCAGCGCTTTCAGACTGGATGTCCTCGTTGCAAAGGGACAGCAGTAGAGAGATTTGGGGATTACTCTGTTAAAATGAGTCGCCATGACAATATCATTGGTTTCGGGCTGTAGTCAGGACCTGGCCAAATAAAAGCAGACCCTTTCCTCCCCTTCCCAGCCATGGAAGTGCCTAAGGGCTGGAATTCAGGATCTGGGAGATAACCAGCATGCAGCCTGAGCAGGACACGCAGCCGGAAAGATCTCCCCCAGAATCTGATACATTTTGAAGAATATAATCTCTTGGAGTCTTTCTGAATTAACATCCATTTTAACTTGCAGACCCCTGGGACAGCTTTGTACACAAGCTTCCCAAGCAGCCCAGTGCAGTAAAGAGGAACATCTTGGGAAAGGTGCTAAAAATAGGCCCTTTGGTTACCACAGCCAAGTGCCCAAACACGCACAGAAATATTTCAGTGCAAACAGAACCTGGGTTTCACTCTTTTCTACCCTATCTCCCAAGCCCGTATTGAGCCACGGTATGGCACAGGGAGCTACGGCTAAAGCCCAGTATCTTTTCTCCACGCTGAGCTCCATCCCTCTCTGGTGTCCGCCTCGAACCCCAGCTGCTCGCAGCTGCCCCGTGTTTCGGCTCAGCCCAGCAGGCAGCTCTGAATGAACAACCACCAGCTTTCTAATTTGGGAAAAAATTAATGAGCCTATCCTTTGCTTTTACATAGTCTCTCCTCACTTTTAGAAAAGGGGCAGAGCTAAGTTGTTGGCGTCTTCTGGCAGGGCTTTTCTTACCATCTCACATGTTAGGCAGTGATCGTGGCTCTTTCTCCCGCGTGTCCAAAATCAGGTAAGTAACAAAGGGTTTCTCAGCCGGAGCCCACGCGGAGGTGCAGGTCCGAGCTGCGAACACCCAAGCTGACTGACGTCCGGGCTCACTGCCCACCTCGCTGCTGCGGGATGCTCAAGATGCTCCCTACCCTTCCCCCTCGTGTCGGCGCGGCGGTGCGCTACTCGCCCAGTAAGTGGATGATGGTTACCAGTGCCCTACAGGCTCCAGGTGGCAGGAGATGCCAACTTCTTAAATATCTAAGTTCTGGGAAGAGCCACATAGGAAGGTGCATGGGAGGGAGGAAATCACCAGGTTTAAGCTCAAAACAGCACTCCAGAGGCAACAAAACGTAACCCGAGGAAGCATTACAACAAAATTTTTGGTGCTTGCTCAGCCTTCATGCAAAATTCAAGGCAATCCAGTAAAAACACAGCCTTATCCCGGTAAGAAATCATCCACACGTTTTAATGTGCCACCTGCACACACTGCGCAGCCCTAGAAGGCCCTAAATATAAACAGACAGCCCTTTCCTGGCTGTTAAAACGAACACTACCTCAGCTTGTTCTCTGAGCAAGCCAAAATTATAGCTGTTTGGAGATCAGAAACGTTTTAGGGTGGGACACGCTTTTTTTCCCTCTCTTCTTTTTACAGTGTTTGTAGTTTTATGAATAGGGCATTCATTGTGCCCTAACCCCAAAGATATATCCATCTTGGAGAGAGGGCTAAAATTAGTAGTAAGCATATTCCTGACACTGCCAAGCGGAAAGCCAGCTCGTGTGGGATGCTACGGACACGGCAGGCAAAACAACGTCCCTAAAACATCTGGGGCCTTCGCTGCACCTCTTGTTAGAGAGCTGAGGGGTTCGCATAAACCCGCATATGCACTGGTTTACCCATCTAAACAAAACAAAACAAAACAAAACAAGACTTTTTCCTGCAAAGTCCAGCAGCAGAAAGCTGTTCCAGCACACACATGCCTGAGCAGACAGCTTCTGGGAGCAGAGTAAGCCTCAAGATGTGACTGTGTGAGCAACGACTGTATTGAATTTCCATTCCAGAAGACACCAAATCATTTTACAGGCAGTAAATCCAGAGCTGATATCCCTTATTATGAAATAACAGGCAGGTCTGGATGGAGCACGCCACATTTGTCAGCACAGAAGCAGGGGAGAGGCAAAAGAAGCCTCTCCATCGCTCCTGGATGCTGCTGGGGAGCAGGACGGAGGGACGGGGCAGACACCTTGCACACACAAATCTACAGGTGGACAAGAGAAGCAGAGCCTCCCTGATAGCCCTGGCTGGAGCGAACCCCCCAGGAGCAGGCTGCTGCGGGACGTCTCTGTGCATCCCGAGCGTGCCCAAGGAAGCCTGCCAGTGAAGGGCACGCTGGCGGCAGCGCAGCACGCATCGCACATACCCCTCCTTTCCCAACCTTTGCTTACATTTCATCCAGTCTACTCTGACTCCAAGGTTTAATAAAATTGAATCCCAGCATGTCTTGAATTAATTAATTAGATCTCGTTCCAAGCCACCGTGCCAGTTTCTGCAATTACGCTGCTGCTCACAGAGGAGCTCAGAGAGCGGCCGCATCCATCCCCGAGCAGGCAGGGGCTGGGGAGCTGAGCCATGGCACGGCAGAGGGGCTGGGTTTAAAGCACTTTGGGTTTCTCCTCCTTCACTTCGCCACAAGAAAAACTCCTGCAGCGTGGCTGGTTGTGTCCCTGTGTATCACGAAGCCAGCCCTGCTCCGCTAAGCACCAGGAGCACAGCCCTGAGCCATGGAGCAGAATTCCCCTGGCTGCAAATTGAGTCTTTAGGCTTCAAAACCTGCCCGTCTGGGCTAACAGGTAGCTGGTTTCATGGGCATCAACTACAGATCTTTTGCTCCCTCCCTATGTTCCTAAGCTTGCTTCCCTCTTCAAGTCACCTGCAGTAAAGGATTATTTTACCCAATAATATAGATATATAGAAAGGCAAAAATATTTTTCTTCACCAGCAACAAGCTGTGGATATTTGAAGGAAATTAGGTATTTTGACAAGACAGTAGGATTATTCTCTGTATTGGTCTTCCCTGATAGATGATTTCCTACAAGTGTGACCCCCCCCCCGGACACTCCATGGAGCCCACACAATCCTCCCAGCACTTCTAGCGGTCTTGGTCCATCTTCACTGCCACAGCTAAGAGAAGAGCAAGCTCAGGCGCTCGGCGACCGCAGCGATGAGCGTGGCATCATGGACAGATGTGGGCGGTGGGACAGGAGACCCTTCCCATTGCCTCATTGCCCGTTTTGCACCACTTTCTGCAGTGTAATTAATTCTGACCTCAGATGAGTCTCATCAGTTCTGCCTGCTGTCAGTGCGTTGGGCAGGGACCCCGATGAAGTGCACTTGTTGACAAACACGTTAAAGCATATTTAAAACCCATTGTTTCTCGCTCCAGCTGCCCAAGTACTTTTTACTCAGCTCCTGGACCCATACCAAAAGCAAAAAATGACAGATTGCCAAAAAGGCCAGAGACAGAGGGGTGGAGGGAGGGGTGCAAAGCGGCTAGACAGCACAGCAGACGAATACATTATCCTGCTGCCTCTAGGAACCGAGGTCAGAAGCTGGACCAGGCTGATGAAGCTCTTGCAAAATTAAAGGTCAGGGAGATAATGAGCTACAATGGCTGTGGAGCAAGAAGTATTTTGCTGGTGGAGCTGACTCTGAACCTCGCTAGAGAGAGGCTACCTGCTGCTCCCAGGGGGGCATAATCTGCCCCCTTACATTAATGTTGGCCATTGGGCCCAAAGACTTGGCTATGCCACACGGCAGCATCCTCCCACCGTTCTCTTGCTGTGTCCATCTCTCTCACACCAGCCCAGTGACTCTCAGCCCGTAACACCCTCCCAGCACACACGCCAAGCCCTGCGAGGTGCCACCATGAGCGTGCTGGTGGCCGGTGTCAACGCCAGCAGTGCAGCATCTTCTCCTGGAGGGATTTCTAAGAGCTCCACGAATGGTATTTTATTTCCACAAACTTCCCTAACGTTAGGCAAACAGTAGACTGAAGAAGAGCGAGTCTTCATCAGTAAGTGAAGGAACTTCACGAAAGTTGCAAGGTGCAGCTGCAAGGGAGAGCAGGTAAGGGAGGACAGGACATGGGTACCTCAGCTACAAGGCACAAAAAGCCAACAGCAGCCTCTGCTTCTAAATATTTTGTATTAGGAAGTTGCTGGTTAAAGAGCCAGAAAAACCGCAGCACCAGGGAGCAGGAGAGGTGACCTCCGCATCTCCTGGGATCAGGCAGCTCCAGCAAGCACCCGTACAGGAGCACCGGCTGTTTCGGCTGGCTGAGCAGCTCCAAACAAGACCAATGGCACACGGTAAGCAGAAATAAATACATAAAAAAGGACTGAAAGCGTGGATCAGCCCTTGTCTCTCAGAACACCCTTTTAAATGGTCAGTCACCAGACATCTCCTCTTGCAATTACAAATTCCAGCAACTGCATCACCTCAAAATAAAAGCTGATGCATCACCTGGGCATAAAACCAGCAGAAAGCCCCGCAGACAGCTGAAACCCCCAAACACCACGGCGATGGGCCCTGCAGCACACGGCTGAGGTCTCCCCCACGCTTCCCGAACCACAGAAGCGGGCACCGAAGCCGTGGCTGAGCCTCCTACCTGCTGGCCAGCTGCTACAGGTTCATCTCCGAAGCTTCGAGGAGGCTCAGGTGTTCCTGTGGTGACCTGGGAGAGGGAGCCTGGGGAGAAACACAGGAGACCTTGATGTAACGTGGTGATCTGAAGTAAAACATTCATGCCACAGGCCACACGTCCACTCCAACGGTGACAGCAACTGGTGTGCTATTCCCCTTGTTCCCACGGAGACATCAGGGCTTTTCCCTGCTCGCCCTTTCGCTCCTTTTCTCCAGCCCTTCTGCCACCGCTTTGGACTCCTCTTTGGTGACATTTCCATTTCGCTGCCCCTCACTTTGCTCTCCTCAAGAGAACTTCTCTGGGGAGGCACATTTCCGAATGGGAAGCAGGCTGACCCCTTCCTCGCTTGCTCCCTGTTGCCCTTCACGGTCAGAGCAGAGCTGCCGCTTGTGCAGCCGGCCTCAGAAATGTGACATCTGAAACAGCTTTTGAAGAGTACCACTGCGGGGATTTTATTTTTTTACACATGGAACGACTCCTTTCCAGATGGAGAAAGGTGCAGGGGGGCGGCTGCTGATGGGCTTTGCAGCTCTTCTGAATCCAAAGACCCCGAAAGGGAACCAGACCCCATCCTGAGCACATCAGAGCTGGAGCACGCAGGTGGGCACGGACCCACAGCCGTGCCACAGGGCGAGTGGCTCTCGGCATGGAGCCCTGGTTCCCCTCTAGCCCAGGGCCAGCAGGGCTGAGCCTGAACAGAAATCCCAAAATCACAGCAGGTCAGGGGAAGATGCTCAGGAAAAAATGTGGTCACTAATCTGAGACTGGCTTAAAACAGAACTAAAGCACAAGTGACTCTTACTGCCCTTTAGTTACTCTTATTTGTCTTTAGCTCTTATTACAGGCCTAAAGAATAACTTAGTCCTTTTGTCTGATTAAATTCATTTTTCTTGTTGTGCAGGAGGAAATATCCACAGCCAGTTCATACTCTGAGGACTTAATGGGACTAACACTGTTAGCCCATCCAGCAATTCTTCATAACATCTTCCTCACCATGCCTTCTGCTGCCAGCAATTAGATTAAATAATTTTAAATCTGCATCCTTATTAGTGGCTTCTCCTGAAAACGTGTTGGCACACGCATGCAGATGCACAGAAGACTCTGTACAATGTTATTGGAAAGCACACGCAGACACACAAGTGCCATGGAGGACAGGGCTGAATACGACCAGTCAGAATACTACATATTATTGTGAACAAAAAGCTAAAGGCACTGGTGAATCAAAAACACCCTGCTTAATAATGCCAGACAAAGAAAAAAAAAACAAACATGGATATCTTCATCTTGCTGCTGTCTTGCAAAACGAAATTGTTCAAATTTAGCAAGGGCAAAGGATGCAAAAGTGCTACAAAAACAGTTCAAGAACCCATAGAGGCAGTGAGTAAATGTTGATTCTACACAGCCCCACGAGCATGGATCAGTTAGGCCCTGAAGCACGTGCTGTAAACAAACATCCATTTCATCCTTTTTCTTTTTTTTTTTCCTGTATTCTGTTTAGGGACTTTGCTGTCCCTTTCTCAAAGCTGCATTTCCCTAAGGTTCCACAGGGACCTCAAAGGCCCAGGCCTGCTTCCATCCTGCTCGGTGCCTGCCCCAGCACTGCTGTGCGGGCAGATTCACCCTTCCAAGGAGCAGGCCAGGCAAAGAAACAACCTAACATTGCCCCGATGGTTTCCAGCACCCTAACGAGCCCGTTCACCCCACGCTAGTACTGAGTGAGGCTGGGTACCCGCTCCATGCCGCCGCTGATCGATGCGTTCAGTGGCAGGGCCGTGAGTGCACGTGTGGGTCCCTGCAGGCATTGCTCGGGGAACGCGCGGAAAATCTGGCTCTGGTGCAGTGTTGCTCTATTTTACCTTCTTTACTGCTTGAAAAACATTTGGCCGTTGCTGAAGAGAGCCAGGCTAGACGCATACATTACAGCCCGCTCCAGAAATAGCACATGCTGGCTTGCACAATTTTTGCAGCTAAAAAGCTCCCTTTCAGCTCAGCAGCCTGTCCCCGGCCGTGGAGCAGCTCTGGAGAAGTCAAACCACGGCTCCGGAGCCTGCGGCTGGGGATGAATCATTTCAGGCAGGTTTCCTGACACTGAATGCAGGTGAACAAAGCGTGAGCAGCTTTGATTTCCTCTCCCTCAGTGCCAGCGCCTGGGTATCTTATGCAAAGTGTTTAATGAGCTAATTCGTACCTTGGAGAAGAAGCTGTATGTCAAAGCTGAGTTTAGAAAGCCGAGCTGTACGGATTTAATGCCAGGCCTGGCAAAGAGCTATCCGTGTGCTGAGCAGGGCCAACCTCACACTACCTGGGTATCCCGCAGCCGGGTCTCCAGGGCAGGTCCATCCTCAAAGCCAGCTCAGCCCAAGGCTTTTCCTTGGAATCCACCAGTTTGAGCAAAATACGATGGTTTCCGATGATACGGGCCGGCCCCATCCCCAAGATCGGTGCAGTTTGTGTTTTGGGTTGGATTCAGGCTGGGGAGCTCGGGATGAAAAGCTCCTCATTTTCTGTTAGGGGCCGAGGGCTGCAGTCAGCCGGTAACGGAGCAGAGTGTTTAGCTCCTCAGCTAGAGCCTACGCCTGTAGGGAAGGGCTTCCCGAGGCCAGCCTGGGTTTTTGCTGCTCACCTCCCCAGCTCTCAGCAGTGGCTGACGGCATCAGTTTGGGTTAGAGGCTGCAGGTCAAAATCTTCATCTGGGATTTACTGCTGCCTGTGACACCAGTGGCTTCACCGGTGGCGTTAAATAACTGCGATGCCCTGGGGACACCCGGACCAGCCGTTTTATTTCATCCCTTACCACCTCACCGCGTCAGGGCTGGCTGGGTTCTTCCAAACACCAGAGCAGCAGACAGAGCCTCGCGTGCCTCTCTTTTCCTAGTGAGGCACTACAGACTCTTTAGATCATTCACCCAGACATTTTGCCTAGCACACTCGATTTGGAGCTTTTTTTAGGAAGATCAAATAAATAAATACACCCGAAGGCAGCTGTTTGCCTCCTGGATTGCAGCGAAACTTCGGTGCTTTGCAACCTGGAAAACAGAGTCCAACATTTTTTGAGAAGTCCTGGCCCGTTGTTATAGCAACATACGCATGTGTGGATGTGTGTGCATGCAAAATAGACTCAGACCCAGGTTGTCACGGGCAACAGGAGTCAGCTTCGAAGTCGAACCAAACTTGCTGCCTTGCCTGGTGTCACGCGAACGCCGCAGCCAGCGGGGCCGGGAGCCGGGAGCTGTCCCAGCATCGCGCTGCCGCTGCCAGTTGCTGGCTGGGAGCTCAGTGCCGCCTCGCAGCTGATTCGGCTCCTTAAGAAGAGGGTAATTTTCTTTATCCTGTTTGCTTCCTCCTCCCTTGCAGGCTGCCACAGCACCTTAACCCAGCTGGGTAAGACAAGCTCATGGCTCCCTCCCAAACAGATGGCTGCAAGGAAGGTCCAAAAATAATCTAACCCATTTGCCTGTGCATTCTGAGCCTGCTTTGCTGATTGGCAGACCCTCCGGAGACCACCAGAAGAAGCAGATGGTCAAGACATGAGATCAGAGCTGGAGACGGAGATGTCAATCAGGAGGTTGGAGTGCCAGGCTCGGGGACGTGGTCGGGAGCAGGCAGCTCCAGCAGCACCGCGCAGGCGAGGCTGCACGGTCCCATAAGGACAGCGTGTGAGTAATGAGGCCGGCTGCAAAGTCTGGTTTTTGATTAAAAAAAAAAACAAAAAAAAAAAAAACATTTCACAGCCTTGCCATGCTACAAGAGTCAGTCCTTCTAATGCTTTGCACCCCTGGAAGGCAGCTGATGTGCTGAGCCTCTGTCGATCTCCCCAGAAAAATCCCATGCAGAAGTAGGCAAAAAGACAGAGTGGAAGAGCAGTGACTTGATACAGCCTCTGCAGAAACAAGAGCAGGGTGAAATCTCAGGAAGTCACAATCATTGCGATTCCTCTGGTGGTAGGCTCTGTAATGAGCCTACTTTCCTGGGTTAAAAAAAAAAAAAAAGGATATACATAAAGGACATATATGACATACATTCAGTATGTCTTTCTGGGTCTTGGGCTAGCACCTAGCTGCTCCGGTATTGCAGAACAGAGCATCAAAAACAAGGCAACAGCAAAATTATCCCCTTCATCCCTTTGCACAAGTGTTTATCCCTTTGGCCAAATGTCTCAGGGTGATGCATGTCCACAGCATCCTCTGCACGGGGCTTTAACACAAAAAAACCTCCACCCTGGTCCGGAAGCCGACTTGGGGTGAGGGATGCAGGCTGCAAATGCAGTCAGAATACCGCTAGTCCAGGAGCAAGCAGCACGGTGAGTGGAGCACTGATCCCTTCAGTGAGGTTAAAGAACCCAAATCTGTATTTCAGTGAAGTGTAAATAAATAAATAAATAAGGTGAGAGGGAATAAAAGTCTGCTAATAATCGATGGTGTAAACACCAGATCAGAAAGAAATGATCTAGAAGGGGCACTTTGCCAATGGCGTAGGTTATGGAAAGAAGAGCTTAGCCTGAGTACTACAAAAACACGCTGCCAGAGAGAACAGACCCCGAGGGGAAGGGAGCACCTCCTGCCGAAGGTGGTGGAGCACCCATTAGTGCACTCACCACCAAGCTGGGCAGAGCCCTGGAGAACACGCCGTGATGCTCTGCCGAGCGCTGGCTCCCGGGACAAGGAGCGAATCCCTCTACCACGCCTCCTCCTGCTCCCAGTTGAAGCAGCTCCAACCCCCAGCACACTCCTTTAGTTTTTAAATCCTCCTGATTTCTTCATCCATGTTCGCTTCTACAGCAAATCCCTACTCTAGCGAGAACATCATGTGTGTCATCGACAGCAAAGAGAACCTGAAGGCATGACGTTCATATCCTCTGTCCTGCTGCTTGGGCTTTTTCTCCCTTTGCTCCAGGGACACAGCCTGCACCCCCTTAGCAACTTCACTGCTACACTGTAAGGTCCTAGGCCACCCCACAGAGCTGTATGAAGCATTAATGTCAGTGCCAAATCATTTCATTCTCTTCTGTGACTTACTCGCTGCACTTATTGTTGATGCAAAGCGCTGCGTTAACAAACTTGGGGACAGAAAGCCCTTTTTTGTTGTAAAATTCATCTTTATGTAGAGCAAAAGCACCAGGAATCCTCTCCACCACCCAACTCCTCTTACCAATGGCTCACGCCAAAACAGTGTTTCAGCATCATTCAGAAGGCACACGGGCTTTAGACAGATGTTTTTGCCAAGGAAAAAAAAAAAAAGAAAAAAAAAGAAAAAAAGAAAAAAAGAGGGGAAAAAAAAGTGTCTATGTGTAAAGAATGCCCAGGCATCCCACTCCAAAGTCCCGGATGTTCACATCTGAAGCATCTGCACACGTGCCTGCAGGGCTGTTTGTAGGAACTCCCGCACACATTCGCGGTGGCTGCTCGCAGACTTGTGGCCATGCATGCAGACAGACGGCCAGCGCCACGGCCAAGGCGCAGCTTTCCCCGTGGCCGGTGCAGCAGCCAGGGGACGGGGTCGGGTCCGAGGAGGCAGCACCGGCTCGGGTCTGGCTTAGATTTCCAGCACGGGTCATGCCTGGCTATTCTGGGACGTGCCGGGGGTGGCCGAAGAAGCAAAACAACACCGACTCTCATTTCTGCCTGACGCTGCTTTTAAGGGCTTACACTCAACCTCACGGAAAATGCACGAAGACCGAATGCATCGCGCAGCGCCCGAGGAGTTTGGACCCTCTAAACCCCCCCCGCCCAGCCACAAGCTTCTCGTTAGCAGCCAGAGCACTACTGCACACAGCTGAGCGGGTAATTCTAGCTGTCTGCGGAGTGCCAGGAGATGACAGCATCCCCGAGGGACCGGCGGAGGGAGGTCTGCTCGGAGGCCCCGCCACCACCCCGCTAACCGAGGTCCAGCAGCCGGGTGCATCCCCCCGCACCCAGCGCCACGGCTCCTCCAGGCACCGGCAGCACTTCCCAGGACTCTTTACAAGTAAAGCTGCCATGAATGCAGACGTTTGTTACCCCACAGCCTTATTTTTTAACCCGCGGTGCGATGTTGCTGTAAGAAATTGAATACTTGAGCATTAAGTATGTGTTACAGTGCTGCCTTATACAGCAGCAAAGTGATTAATTAAAATTTACAAGAGCAATCCAAATGCCTAAACATGTTTCTTGGCGGCAGCTCCTGTAACCCACTGCCAATAACATCTCGAGCTAACGACAACCCCAAAGTCAACCTCTGGGAGCCATGAAGAGCCTCTGAGCTAAGCCAGTTGGTAACAGGAGAAGAGCGAAGAGATACGCAGTTCTTCGGGAAAAACAAAGCACGTGAAGGCAGTAATGTCTGGGATGTTTGGCTCGCGCTGGGAGTCGCCCTGTCCCAAGTCACAAATCCTGGCCGAAGCCCAGTTTTGTTATATACAGCATTGAAAATGCCGTATAAAAGAGAGAAAGAGCCAAGTTCACATCCAGCGCCGCGATCCACGAGATGCTGAGCACTTCCAGCCAGCACTGAGCCGTGCCAAACACTTTGCAAAATCAGAGGCTGAATTATTCCCTGGGAGAGTTTCTTCCCAAAGCTCCAGAGGATGCAGATATTGATCACGCTTCTTCCCCGCCACCCCCAGATCCGCCCGCTGAATATAATCCAATAACTTGATACTTTGGGTAACCTTTGAAATCCTAAAATTGAAATTTCCCGCGAGCAATCCTCAAGACTAAATTGGAGCCGAGGGGGTAAGACTGGGGTTAAAGCTGTCGATTGAAATGGAAAAAACAGTCAGGAAAACATCACAGTCAACTGTGGCAGGTTTACAGAGGTGCAGCCCATCAGAGCCAGTCCAGTCACTGGGAACTGGTTGCGTAAATCAAACAAATGAGAGTGGAGAGACGCTTTAAAGTCCGCCCTCACTGTTTTATTCTCTTAACAACAGGCTTCCCTTGCAGCATGTAAATAAATGCAAAACTTTTAGTGTGCTGAACTCAGCTACACTGGCTGCTAGAGAAACTCCTTTTTATTTCATTATCATCATTAAATAATGTCATTGTCTTCAAAGTACGCCAGTTGCTTACTGGTAATGACTTCACTGCCATGAAATAAACCTTGCAACGATGACTGCGAACCTTACTCATGGAAACACAGCTCATTTGTAACTTTACTTTAGACACTTAAATTAGTACGGATCAACTCGGTCCTACCGGAACAATAATTTCAGCAGCAGTGTCAAAAAGCAAATGAGAAATAAAATGCCTTACTCCACGTAAAAGTAATCGTGCTGTCCAACCGCTTCTCTGAAGAGCCCTCTTAGCTTTCCCCCCTCCAACTGGAAATTCGTCATGGCACAAGTCCTGCACTGGGAAGGAGATCTTTACAGCTCCCACGAACGCTCACTCTGCTTCGCCAAGTTACACACACCTGAAAGTCGTCATCTGCACTTACTTGGGGCCAAAGTCTCCGGTCCCTCCGCTGCTCTGAATGCTGGGCACCGAATCCCTCCCCGCAGCCCCTGCACCCGGTTGGGGTGCCCCTGCCCAGGATCGCCGCTGCCCCTCGGGAAAGGAGCGCTGGGCTGTAGGAGCATGCTGATAACGTGCTCCGAAAGCGGCCCGTGACAATGCCACGGTTTCTGGTGGTTGTAAGCCGGAGCAATGGCTCCTATTGATCTTAAGAGCCAGGCAAATATAATTCAAAACTCGTACAAATAAGATAGTGGAGAAGTTGCATAAGCACAGCTGGGAACAGAACCCAGGGCTGACTCAGTCTGGCAAATCTCCCCCGCCAGACACATCCTGCTTGTCACAGGCTGTGCTACCCTCCCTGCTGGACCACCTCTCCCAGAGGAGTTCTGATTTTTTTATTTTTATTTTTTTTTTAACTGGTGTGCTGGGAATGAGCTGTTTAAGCTCATTAGCACATCTGACCCGCGTTCCCCTGTAAACTGCTCCCAGAAAGACCAGTTCAGGCGGAGGGGACCCGCTGGTGCAACCAGTTAGTGGTGCAGCGGCAGTGAGGGAAGGGCAGGTTCCCGCTCCTGCAGCCCTGCTTCTGTTTGCTCTTTCTTAAAATCATCGGAAGCGAGAGACAGGCTTTAATTAAAGAATGTTTATTTGCAAAGTTGAGAAATGCCAAAATTACAGCTGGCTCTACAAGCTTAATTTGTTCCATTGTGTGCATGAGCAGGGTTTTATTCAGATGAAGAGGTACCTTTTTTTTAATTTCAATTTTCCTTCTTTCTTTTTTCCTTTTCTTTTTTATTATTAAGTTTGTGCAAGTTTTACAGGACGTCTGCCTCGCTGTGTTCCTGGATGGCCAGGGAACCGGGTGGAGCAAGCCAAGAGACCAAAGCTAGCACTATGTGCTATCAGACAAGGCTGACCTATTATCTAGGATATCTTCATGTTCTCTTCATGCAATCGCACTTAAATCATCAGATAATGCAGTTCAGACGGGAACAGTTCTCCTCCCCAGCCACAGTTCGTTGTCCTTAAAAGCACCAAACCCGGGGCTGGTCAGGGAGAGGACCGCCAGTGACCGCCAGCTGCGCGGCTACGTGGTCCTCGGGCGTTTTCCCTGCCAAGTCTTTAACCCCTCAGACTGACCCCTGCACGGGTCTAGCACGGCCACTCATGTAGCAAAACAACGGCCCAGAGCTCAGATGCTGTCCCTAACCTCCGTAGTCTGTAGCAGCCTGGCTGCGCGAGCGCAGATGCGGAGATGTGACCAAGAGCATGACACAAGTCCTGTTCCTCGGGTGCCGACACTTACAGAATTTCTCTACCTATAGCTTCAAAGCCACGGCTGGTGTTACGAAGCAGCTGCATGTCTAAACTTAGGGCGGTTTTCACCACGTTTTCGTGCGTTGTTTCTTGAAACATGGGGAAAAGCAGCGGCAAACGGGGGCGCACCTGGAGCAGGATGACCCTTCAGTAGCAGTGCAGGACATGATGGTGACAACATAGGTAAAGCCAGCGCCCTTTGGCTTCTTTGCAGGGGGTAAAAAAAGGGACAAAAACAGAAGCAAACCCCGATGTCCTGATGTTAGTCTTTAGGAAGTGGAGACGAGTAGGCTGGGAGCACACAAAGGGGGACGCTGCCTGAGCAGGCAGGAGGGCAGAGGGGCTTGGGGTTGGAGGGGGGATGCTGTGGGCCAGAAGGGACACCAGAGCCCGAGGAGCAGCTCCCTGTCCTGGAGGGAAACCCTCAGCAAGGAGGGGAAGAGACACCCTGAGGAGCCCAGTCCTCAGCAGCCTTATCCCAAGGAGGCAGGCAGACCCGGGGGAGCTCAAATTCAACACCTGCCTGGGACAGACACTGCAGCCTGATAAACAGCTGGGCAAAGAAACCTTTATGAAAGTAAACAGGAGCAGAAATTAACTTGCATTCATCTCTAAACAGTTGAGCAAATACTATTTATTCCATGCTGATGGTTCACAAATGAACCCCGAGGATGCTGGAGTGTTTCACACTTCAAAACCCTCTCTGTCTGTCCCGCCCTGTGTCAGTCTGATCCCCGTGCTCAGTTACTGCTTTTCAGTATTTTTGTTTTCAGTCATTTTCTCCCTGCTCTCAACATACCCATGTCAGCTCATCGCAGCGGTGATTTTCCTTGTCTTGGTGGTTGGGAGAAGATCGGTCTTCCCAGAACAGCTCAGGACGGAAGAGACCTTAAAAACCACCTGGCTGTGACCCCCCCCGGGCAGGGACACCTCCCACCAGATCAGCTTGCTCCAGAACCTCTCAAAAGCCTCCAGTTCCTCCCCAGCTCCCCTCTGCACCCCGGGAAGCCCCCCTCTGCCCCAGGGCGCTGGCAGGTAGCAGAGCTGCGCTGTATTTATCGCTCCCTTACTGCTACAAGGGCATCGTGTCAGGAGACCCATTTAAGCTCTATTATAACTCCTTTTGACTGACAGGCAGAGAGTAATGAGTGTCATTGCCTGAGGAAGGCCAGACGAAAAGGAAGCTCTAAATAGACCTGTCAGAGAGATGCTAAAGAGACTAATACATCAACTCAATCAGCACCCGATACATAAAAATCTTCTAATCTACCAGTGTTTCGACTTGAAATGTTTACCAAGGCCCAGCATCTGTAACGTTGCATAGGTAAAACTCTTTTTCCCTTATAAATAATTGTAATGACCCTCCTAAGTACATGTCTGGATTTCTTTTCATGAAAAACAAGAAAAAGAGGAGGAGAAAAGGAGCGGCAGGCTGCCAGGGATCCGAATGCTTCAGTAGCTGACAAAAGACAAGAGAATTTGGGCTGATTTTTTTTTTTTTCCTTTGGAATGATGAATTCACAAGTTGTTATGGGAACTAGCAGCACAGATGATGCCCCAAAGGAGCACTGAAGAATGCCTATAGGATCTGGAGGGATAATAATGTAACACAGACGCCTGTAATATGCGTGGCCTTCACCAAAACTGTATGACAATTTGTAACCTAACACTCACAGCGCACGGTCTGTGTGCCAGCACGAACCCAGAGCCCGTGCAACACATCAGACCCGAACTATGCGGCTGGAGCCCTTGCAGGGGCAGCTCTGGCCGTCTCCCAGCACTCCTGGCCATCAGGAGAGCATCCATCCCGGTTTGTTTATTTACTTTGACAACACATTCATTTTCCTTCGCGCTACCTCACATTTTCCAGGACCTCTGTGCTTGCACACTTCTGTATCGCTGGGGAGGGAGGAGGGAGGAGAGCTGGCAGCCGCACAAGCACGTGTTGGAGATTTGAGCAGCAAGGGAGACCCGGGGGTCAGGTTTTATCTCTGCGGAAGGCAGCCGAGGCTACCAGCTCTGCACAGACAACACGTGCTCCTCTCCTTCCAGCCTCCTTTCGGGTGGTGGGAGGGAAGGTGTACTTGGGAGATGGGCTCAGACCTCCTGCCCCGACTCCTGTGTGGCCCAAGAGAAAGGGATGCTCAGCCGTGTCCCACCACCAGACCCGCTGCAGTGCCAACGGGTGGCTCGCAGATGCTTGTCCCGTTGTGGAGGTGGACGAGGGCTTCTGCTGCTCCTGTCCCGGCTCTGCACACCCACGAGCCTGCTAAATTGTCAGGCAGGCTGAGGGTCCCCCAGCACTGAGCGAGCAAAGGCCCTTGGGTTGCTTTCCAAATGGGAAAACTTAATTTATGAACACCTTCGTGCTCATTTCCATTTAAAGGAGAGTTACAGCGCAGGCTGTAAGGAAGAGCAGAGCTCATTCGACACGGATCATAACTAAATTCTGTGGTTCTGTAAACCTAGGGGCTAACTATCAGTTAGTTGTGTTGGATCTGAGGGCGATACCTGAATCTAGCCGTACCTGGAACTGCAGCGATCATGCCAGGTCTCAACCTCAGGCAGTGTCTGTAGATGGCACAGATATACTACTGGCCAGATCCAGTGACCCAGGTGGTCCCAACAGCTGGCTCAAAGCACCACAGCCACGCAGCATCCTTGGGACAACCCTCTGTGGGAGCCTGCCACAGACAGCCCACGGTAACCTGGGGCTTCCAGAGCAAAAGCGACACGTGCACGGCTTGACAAGCACGCAGCATGCAAACTGTTGCCATGGAAGATGCGGGATCCCAGCAGGAGTGCTGAGATGTTACTGAGCTCTGATAAGCCCTGATAAGAAGTGCTACCGGCACTCAAACCCGACAGCACAGCCCTGAGCTTGTCCCCGTGCTTTGTAGCTGTAGCTTACAGGTATCCTGAAGCTACAGGAAAATGCTAGAAGCGTTGTTCAAAGGAGAGCAGGGCAGAGTCCCAGGTCACTGCCGCCTGTGTTTGCTCGGCACCGACACCTGCGAGATGGGAATTGCTCAGCGACTGGCTCCGTTTGCAGGTCTCCGTGGGGCTGCGTTCGGGCCATAAGGACCAACCTCACATTGCCTGCCCCGAAGCTGCCACTCACGTCTGGAAGGACGTCCGGCAGCGCTGCCAGGGCGCCTTCCCCAAGCTCCTCTTTGCTGAGCTGTTCATGCTAATGCCTCCAGGTCTCTTGACGGCTCGCCAGGCTGGGGCCGGCCGCGTTCCCCCAGCCCGCTCTCGCCGCCCATGCGTGGCCGGGCAGGGGCAGCCCGCAGGGAGCCGCGGCTCCAAGCCGCCCTCCACGTCCCACACCTGCAGCGGGGCCTGCCCAAAACACGCTCTCTGGATTTATGCCCGGAGCGTATTTATACACG
Organism: Oxyura jamaicensis; assembly: GCF_011077185.1. Taxonomy (NCBI): domain Eukaryota; kingdom Metazoa; phylum Chordata; class Aves; order Anseriformes; family Anatidae; genus Oxyura; species Oxyura jamaicensis. Next base: position 1,127,912 of record NC_048915.1, read on the forward strand.
GGCTATAAATAAAGCACGTGGCTTGCCCGTCAGCCCTGCTCCGGCGTTCACCTCTTCCTTTCACCTGCCCGCTGGAGTCCACCAGCCCGTGCTGCTTTTCCAGCTGCCCTTTCGGTCTGTGCCAGGAGAGGGCTCTTGGTCTCCTCCTTCGTAACCTTCAGCACACCAAAAGTGGTCGACTGCATCAAACGGGCACAAACGGAGACGTTCTCTGCACCAAAAGCTTGCAGAAGCCACTCCAGGGAGCCCCGTTACTTGTACAGAGGGCAGAATAACTGGTGGTTATTTCAGCTGAAAGACCTTTCCTGAAGGTTGGGGGAACCAGAGAACCGAGGGTTTTAACGCAGTACCTGCAGTCTGCATTTATCCAGTGATTTTCTGGAACCTCTTGCCAAATGTCTGGCTGTGCTCTTCCAGAAGGTAATAAAAAGCCTGCACCATGCCTTCTCTGCAGAACTACTTAATGGGGCTGGGAGGTTTGCTCTCAATTTCCTATCAACCCCAAGCAAGAAGCGTGCACATTCTCAGTCTGTGCTGAGCCTCCAGGCCCTGCTCTGCCCTCTGCCCGCAGACCCGGCTCTCCCACAGAGCAAAAAAAGAGAGGAAAAAGTGGAGAGGAGGGGGGAGCCCTTTCCAGATGGGGTTCACTGATGTCACAAATTGCCCACACCCCTCCTGCCTTCGACAAAAGTTTGAGGAAACTTGGCAGGGCACAGGTATCACCTATGAACTACAGCCTGCAGAGTAAGAACCACCCCAGACCGGGAGGCTTCCTCCGCCACGTGAAGCTGTCGTGCTCACCCTCATCTGCCTCACCCGGGGCACTCTGGGCTCAGGGGGGCACACGTCAGGGCAGCCAGCTCTTCCCTGCTCCGTGCGGGTTTTCTGACTTCTTGAGACATGGAAGTCAGCAAGGAAGGAGTCCCTGTGCCGCACAACAACCCTCACTGCTCCGGTTGATGCTGGACTTGAAGCACTCACAACCACTTCACAGACGGCTCCAAGCCATCTCACCAAGGCAGGTTTCCCAACAGACCCATTCCTTGGGCAGGAAAATAGCTCTTGCCACACTTTCTACCTTTCGCTCCTACCTGAACTTCAGAGCTCCTGATGAGAGCCAGCAGTCACGGACGGCACCGACCATAGATCAGCATACGTCCAGCACAGCTCTGTGGGAGCGCGTTGGACGTGCTCCCCGCACCGATATGGCTCAGGACCCGGATCGACTCCCCCCACAGTCCTCAGACCTCAGTCTGGAGGGAAAGGCTAAGCACAGAAAAGCAAACAACGTTTGCTCTTTTTTTTGGAAACCTGATGTTCAGGCATCTTCCCTACCAAAAGCTGTAGGATTTTTTACCTGGGCAATTTACCACTAGAGACAGCAGGCAGCGAAAGAATATTGAACTACGTACAGAGGAAAATACAAAGGTCTGCTTCAGAAAGCAGCCTGGCCCTCGAGAGCAGGGACACTAACAAGGAATTTAAGTGCACACTGCTATAAAGAGGACAGCCATGTGTCACTGGGTACTGACCCCCTCTTAATTATACCTGCTGCATGAGACAGGTAATAAAGTCAAAGGGACAGGGAGGCAGCTCATAAATCCCGTCCTCTACCAGTACAGGTGCCACACGTGAAGCGTCCTGAAAGGAAAAGCGGAGAGCCGGGACCGTGCACGCAGTGCGCAATCTGCTCCGAAGGGAACCTGGACCTTCCCTCGGCACCGCGCACGCTGCCAGCGCCGCTCCCGGCCCTCGCAGCGCGGAGCCCAACAAGCTGCTCTCCGTAGCGCTGCGGTGCCCCCGCCACGTGCCCGGGGTTTGTGTTTCTTCCAAAAACTAAACACGAAGAAGGACCGGCAGGCTTCCTTCGGACTTTTATCAAAGCCTGGATGAAGGAGGACTTTCAGCGCTGCCTTCCGAGCAGCCCTTTGTAGGGATGGGAGGATGGGTAAAAATAACTTGTAATTAGAGTCTAATGAATCAGCACCAGTTGTCTAGCCAACAGTGCATCAGCTCCCATGTGCTAGTTAATCGCCTGATATTCTTTTCATCATGCAAGAGCAGCACACTGGAGAATTCATGCTCGCTGCCCCCACAAATGTTTTTCCTTACACTTGCAGTGCAGGCTCAAACTCCATTTCACCCCGGAGAGAAACAGGACATGACTTTACCAGACGAGGAAGTCCAAGAAACCGGCAAACTCGCCCAGCTTTTGGGGCTGATGCACCTGGAAGAGCACGAAGGCGCCCGCAGCTCACCCTGGTTTACCCATTTGTGGGGTTTTGCTGCAGCCGAGAATCGAGCTTCGTGAGCGAGGCCGAGCGTTCTCTGTGGCACAGCAGGAATAAATTCAAACCACCCCAAAATTCCTTGGCAGCCAGCCCCAGGCTTCATGGCGGCACTAATTCAGCGCGCTTCCATCAAGCGCTTCTCATTCCCACCCCGCCTCCCGGCGTACGCGCAGGACTTGGTCCCGCTGTGTTACGGGACGCGGTTCTGCGGGAAAGGAAAGTGCCGCGGCATGCTCCGCGGCGGGGGAAGTAACGAAACGCCCGGGCTCTGCTTTTGAAGCCTGCATCAGCTCAGAAGAACGTTTTGACTCGACAACGCGTCTGCCGGCTCCAGCGGCAGGGACAGACGCTGCCGCTCAGCAGAAGCGACATGCAGATGAGAGGCTTTTTTCCAGCAGATAACGTAATGAGTGCTCCATGATGTGGGAATAAAATCCCTTTGCTGAGGGCTGCCGAGAAAATCTGCAAAGTTTGCAAGGAGAAAACGATTTTTTTTTGTTCTAACTGCGTACTCCTGAGATACGAACATTAAGCTTGAGTTTTTTCTTCTTGCATCTTAATAAGTTCGCCTTAAAGTCCATTTCTAAATCCTTCATCTAGCTTGTGGTTTCAACTGGGCAGAGGAGAAAACTGATTCTCAGCTTAGAGAACAATCAAAAATAAAATCAAGTTCAGGTTTAGTCAGGAAGGGTTGTCAAAACGTTGCTTGCTTTGCTTCCACTTTGCTTTACAAACATGCAGGCTGTAAAACATCAGAAGCTGCTGTTGCTGGAGACGAGCGTGGAGCTGCTGAGCTCTGCGTGGAGTGTTTCCAGTCCAAAGGGCAGGTCCACGTTCAGCATCACAGAAGACTTTTTCTATTAAGCCCTTTTACGGTCTCTTCTACTGAACTGTTTGTTACCCACAACACGCAAACAGCACGGATTCAGTCAAGGCGGGCTGAGAAAAGCTTTTGTTTTCTTATTTCATTTTTTTATTTTTTCTTCTCTAGAGAACCTGAGACGGGAAAATATGGCGAATAATTCCTGTAATGTCCCTGTAAAAATATGCAATAGCAGAACTGCGAGCACGTGCGTGCACGTTCCCCGACGCTGAGCCTGCAGCCGTCGTTCATGTGCCATGCAGCCGGCGCAGCCCAAACGGCGCCCCGACTCCCGTTTGCTTTTGCACAAGTCCAGTAACTGAAGCTCCAGACAGAAGAGAAGTTCCTGCCACGACTGTGGCCAGAACTCACGTTCATACTTGGTTTTAACTCCGTCCTCTCAGCCACAGGCACGGGGCAGACGATTGTCGGGGATGGCCTTGGTATGACCTTTAATAACGGGAACAGGGGGGTGAGGCCCACGGGATCTCACAGAGGACCCTGAAAGGCCTGACCCCGTTGCACAGGACAGAAAGCTGCTCTGACGATACTGAAGGGGCCCCGCAGATCTTGGTGGAAATCTGAGGGTTTGGTGGGTTTAATCGCCACTCGGAGAGCCCGGGCTAATGATTTCCCTTACTGTACTTAACTCTCGTGAGCTCCAGCATCATTTTTCTGAACACATTATCTTCTGCATCAGATAAATGGCTGCGATAATAGCTGCCTACTGCAGCACATTACTCAGCGCACTCAGTGACTGGGCACACAACATTCACAGTAATGCTTTTTGGTCTGGAGTCATTTGTTTTTTGGTCTGATTAGTAAAGGTATGCAAAAAAGAGAACTTTGTATGTGTATCACCCCTTAGTTATATCGTTATAAAGCACATGGTAAAAAGAAGGAAGCGTAAAATAAGCATTCGGGTTGGTTTCCCAGTTTCAAGCTTGTGATTTTGGGCTAAATTCCTGCCTTTCTTTTAGAGCAAAGACCAGGTCAGAAGACGACATCCCAATGGAGCAAAGCATTTTCCTTTTCTCTTCGAAGACAAGACATGGCAGAAATCCCAGGTTCGGCTGGGTTTTCAACCAGATCTGAACTCTTCCACGTTCTCCTCCACAAAATCCAAGCACGACTTCCAGCAAGAGCCACAGGACTGATGGGCTCTGCTGGCTTTTGTTGGCTTCCACTCCGGAGCTGTAGCACCCAGGGCTGGGAACTGGGCTGCCCACCTCTGTCTTGCCCATGTCTGTGCAAAGCACGCCCCTGTATGACAGCTGCCGGCACAGGGGAAAGAGAGGCACGTTTTATGCAGGGCTGGACGACTTGTGTTTATTATTGTTTTAGAAGCTTTCCTTCACAGCTCCGGGAGGCCACGACTAACTTCACACGTGCACATTTCTCAGAATCTCAGAAATTTCCAAACCACCGCAGCCTTTATCACAGACCACACTACCCAGACCAGAAGTGGCCCAAGACAGAAACAGAACCAGGTAAACTCGCAGATGAAAGGCCACCTCTCCTCCACCCCTTGGCTAAAGGCGCTCTGCCACCTCTCTTTGCACTGAGCACTGCAGCCTCCAGCAGCGACAGCGAGGTCAGACACGAACATCACGGGCTGAACTCGCACGGCCGATCAAACCCTCGACTCCAGGAGACCAACAGGCTAAAAATCCAGACTTAGGCTTTGATGCGCAGAGCCTAAGGCCAAATAAAAGCAGCTGTTGAGAAATCTTGAGAAAAACAGAAAATGTGAGTATGGCGAGCCCAGTTTCAGGCCAAGCTGTGACATCACGTCTCACAGGTCTCCTTGTGGAATTAGATGTTCCTCTGCTGGACTAAGAATAAGGACTTTTAGCCCTGAACAGAGGAGACATCATGTGGGAAAACACTTGCAATGCCTTTATGAAGGTCACACACGGCATGCCTACATCACCCCCTTGTTTTGCACCTTGAAGGAATGAGCTGATCTTGTTTGATTTGGGCACCACTTTCCCCAGCCCCTGTCCCAGTGCCCCAGCCCAGCCTGCACGCGCTGGATCTGTCCCCAGCTGCCCCGGGGGGCTGTGACCCCCTTAGCAGCGTACGAGTAGGGAGGTGGAGAAATGCCACCCTGGACGCGGTAAAAACTTGGCACTGGGCTGGGACCACCTGGAAAAACCCAGGGAGAGATCTCAGGCACAGCAAGGCACGAGAGGACTGCTGTGAATCACTAATCCAACACAAATTTTATCATTTCCTGGAGTATACCCACAAGTCTGGGATTTTGTGTGTGCGCGTTCATGGATATGACAGAGAGAGAAACCGGAGGAAAGCATATGATGATCATAATAGCAGCATCTTTCTCTCTGCATTTATTAAAGTAACATAAGGCCAAGATCCCGCTTCCTTCGAGAGTTTTGACAGCGCCTTAGTCACCATTAAGATATTGATGTAGCATTATTTTCTCTCTAAGCCCCCTAATTTGCTCTCAATTCATTGTTCAAGGGATTAAGCCCATTTTTTTTAATGAAAACACAAGAAAAGCTCAGTGACAGGAGGATGAAGGAAGTCTGTGCTATTCACCAGCCACCCAGCCACCCACATGCTATCTTAATTCATCAGCAGACAAAGCCAGCTCTTTGTCTTTGCAGCTCCCTCTATGCCATTCATTCACGGTGAGATATCGCTCCCAGTAATCAGAGCCTGCCTATACGGGGGGGGAAGAGACAAAAACCATCTAATCAGGCCTTAGACTTAGCCCCATTGTCACAAAGACAGCTCCTTTTTTAAAAACAATGTATATATAGCAATAGATCTCTATTAAGCCCTCTTTCCATTTGAGGTTAGATGGCACCTTATGTAACGGGCAGGCAGACGGCAAGTACCTCTGCACTTGGGAGACTTTTTGCACTAAGAGTGAATCAGCTGAGCACCGGGGAAATAATCATATTAAGTCCCTAAGAATTACCGAAGAAAGGATTCCCATAGTTTAAGGTTGCTTTAACCTTTGTGTCTTCAAATACTTTGCTCTTCTGTGCTTAACGAACTACATATGTGGTTTGCAACTGTTAAGGGGTTAATCTCTAACCATTGTTTTAATTGGATCAACAATTGGCCTTCCGCCACTTCCTTTGGAAAATTATTCCACGATCTAATAGAAATCGGTGCCAGAAAGTATTTTCCTGAGAGTTATGTGCCAGAGGAAACACTATGGGAATAGATAACGACCCAAGTTTCACAAGGATCAAATATTGCAATTATTATCATCAGCAGCCAGAGTCATGACAGCTACAACTGCATGTGGTCACACCTCCAAAGCTGCAGCATCCTGGCAATGAGAAGCTAGTGGAAAAACTTACTTTAAGAGCTGAAGCTTGTACAAAGGAAGAAAAGAGAAAATAAAAAAGCAATACCTAATTCTGCATTGCGCCGTAATGCTTAGCAGAGGTACAAAGGCAATTGCCAGGCCCCAGATGCCTGTAGATCTTCTTAGTGAACAAGGTTAAAGGTGGCCGAGCAGCTAAGGCGTCTCTTGCCTTTTCTTCAAAAGCAGCCATTATATTTTGCATTGTTCCACGTACATCAGCCCAAATCTATACCCAACTAGTCAGAAGAGCCCTTTTAATTTCCATATTTTGCTTTCTGTAGCACTTTCTAAATGACAAAAAAAAATGCTATCAGAATAAAGTAGCTTGTGTAACTGTAACAGAAGTGTCACTCCTTCAGATCAGGGAAATCAAGTTTTCATATGCCTGCAGGCATAGCCCCAGCACCACACGCTTGTGCAACTTACCCAGTGCCTCCGTATGGCTGAACACGTGCTGTGTTTCACAGTCAGCTCGTGTGCTGGTGGCAGCAACTTTTCTCAGAAAACGATATTCTTCTGGCTAAATTTTAGTGACCTTATATCTAGCCCACAGGCATTAGGCGGGGGCATGCTATCAGCAGTGAAAATGCCTTTGAGACATCCTTTTGCATGATTTTTTTTAACGCTCAGCACACAGACGTCGGTGTTTATATTCTGAATGACAACTTGTACAATGGTCTTCGAGTTGCCATCTCTGTAAGCCGGGCTATGAATACATACCCATAAATGCATACCTAAGTAGGACGCCTGGTCTTTCCTTTTGTACCATGTATGTTTGTTTATGTGAGTCACACAGCCGAGGGTTCACCGATATGAGCAACGAGATCCCAAATGTGTTGTACATGTTTTGCTTCTAAAAATCTAACGCTGATACACATATACAAGTGGACAATTTCTGGCGCTATGTACGTGGCTGGACTGCACGCAGTACTTGTACTGGGGAAGGAGGAACGCTTTGAGACATCTTTACAAAGCCAGTACCAATGCCATGCAACCGCAAAACACCTCTAGGAACTGAGGCAGATGACTTCTGAATTTGAAGGGAGAAAGTTAGCTGCCCTGGGAAAACCAGGGCTTCCAAAACACCTTCTGAGAAGGTCCCCTTGGTATTTCCACCTGCTCTAGCATTTCTGCTCTGGACCTGGCAAGACCAAGACCATGCTTGAGGACACCCTGAGTGAGTGTATGGCACCATGTGCCTGAAAAAGGCAGCAAAGGATTACAAGAGGAATCGCCAAGCCCCTTCCCATGATGACCCAGGAGAAGCAATAAAAGGAATTATTTCCCCCTGTGACCCGTAGATTTTGACAAAAAGCTCCCATTAGCTCTTTGGACAACTCTGATCACAGCTTTTGCCCTCCCTCCAAGCCTCGGCTGACTGCAGGCCGTCCTGTTAGCTCTGTCTAGCCAAGTGGCTTCATGCTAGTCCCAGACCCTCGGGTAATCCCCTGTGGAATCATTTTCTTCTTCTGCAGATGGAAATTCAATTTAAGACATTAGGGACAGGTCACTTGCACACGTTTCAAGCCAGAGGAATAAACGGATGAGGAGAGGGCTGATAAAAAATGCCCTTAATTAGCTCCTCCAGCCTTGCCTTGTTTGTCTTCTTGCTTCACCATGGGCTGAAACTCTCTGTTGGCACTTTTGAGACATCCTCGGCTACAGGCAGAAAGGCTAATTATTAATTAAAGGATAGCAGTACTAAGTGATGCCGGTGTACTTCCTTCTGTCATACAGCTGCTCTGATTTGCAGTACCCGGTGTCTATAATTAACACCGTCCCAACGCTCTGCTCTGCGCATCAATACCGCAGAGGTGGTGGGGATGGTTCTGAGTCCTCCACGCCATCGGCCGCACACTGGTACCTTGAAGCTCCCTTCCCAGAAGGATGTGTGAACTCAGCAACGGCAGAAAGGCCCTCAGCCGCTCAGTAATGAGAAGATTACAAGCTTGAATACACTTACATATGTTTGTCTCGGAGTATGAGCAAACAGCGAAATTCTCTCTGCTAAGAGCAGCTGTCAGGACCCACGCTGCTGGAGCCGGCCAGCCCGCGGTGACAGCACCTACCAGGTGTCAGTGCCATCTCCCAGGCCATCCCGCTGTGTGTCCCTGACGTTTCTCAGCGGCTCCTGGGAAGGGCAGTGTCACTGTGCCCATCGTGCAGGCAGGAAAAGGAAGCACAAAGCAGATGAGTGACTTGAGTCAAACCACGTAAAGCTGGTTATAACCAACCCCCAAGCCAAGCCTGTTTTTAATCAATGGCTAACTACAGATATACACACACATACATAAATCTGCACCTCAGCGTACTTTATAAAATTTCTCTTCAGTCTCCAGCCCACGTATCTAAACCAGGACGTCCAGCTTTAGCAAGGTCACACGTTTATCTGTGGAAATCCTGGTTCCATTTCCGAGGGACCACTTCACAATTACTCAGTGCCTGTGGCTATCTCCTTCTCACGTGCAGTTCCTTCAAAAGGCAAACAAAAACCAGCTCTGAGGGTACCAGAAGAGCCTCTACTTTGCAGAACACTGCGAGGGGTGGGAATTGTTGGGGCCAGGTTTTTTCTGCAAGAGGTTGCAGCTCATGACCAGTGTGGAACCGCTGCACCTCTGATTTTTGGAAGAGTCAAAAAAAAAAGGAGAAATACTTGCAGAGAAATCAGTTCACCCTGAAGATCACTGGGAACAAGCCTAGAAAAGTATTTCTGCAGGGAGGAGGGGCTGAAGCAAGAGCAGTGGGGCTAGAGGTGGCCGGGGAAGGCAGCAGGGAGGAGAGGAGAGCCTCTGTAGCTCCGCTGTTTCAAGACGGTGGGGAGGGGAAGAGAGGAACCACCAGGCTATGAAAAAGGAGGGTTGTCAAACCCGGGACAAGACCGACTCTGTATCTTAATGCCAGTGGGACTGGAAAGGAAATAGCTCCCTGGCTTTTCCAGCTGTGGGAGCTCGCGGCAGCAGCCAGGGCCCAGGCGGAGGCACGGCGGACACACGCTGCGCCCGGGTGACTGCACCTCCCGCCTCGGCAGGCAGAGCTGCTGCCAAACCCTGCCTTCGGTCGGGACGGAGAGGGTTAAAGGCAGAAAGGTGGAGGGCAACATGTCACGACAGGGAGGTGCAGGCAACAGCGCCTGCACAACTGCTACCTGCGGCGAGCTTTCTACCCATCAGGTTGCTTGGTCCCTCCAGCAAACCGCAGGGACAAAGGCCTCTTTAAAACTCATTCTGGGGCACGGGCATGGTATGCAAAGCCTTCCAGCTCCCAGGTCCCTGCTTCAGGCTCAGCCGTGAAGCAAGGCAGAAGCGTTGCAGCACTCTTATTTGAGCCTGAAAAAAGCCCTAATGAACAACAATGCCATCTCAGTGCCATAGAAGTGCCGTAAATGCCCAGGGAAGGTGAAAATCTTTGTAGGGCGGGTGCAGGCAGCCCTCCCTGAGCAGTGCCGACACCGGCCCGTCTGCTGGGATGACCTGGGCTCCTTCCCCAGTGCAGTCCACAAGGATGGACCAGCCGGAGCCACCTTATGCTCCTTTGAAGTTCCATAACCCGTGTGTCTGGTTAAAGCCCCATTTGCTTGGGGCCCATATGCTTGCACATCTATTTAACCACATTTCCTTCCCTGGCTGAGAAAATCACAGCGTAACAGAAATGGGAAGATGGGAAAATTCACACAGCTCGCTGCGCAGTGGCTCGCATCTCTCCCAGAGCAAGGTTTAAAACCAGGCAACCCAAACCACAAAGCAGTTCGGGATCTGAAAGTCACACGAGGCTCTTTATAGCCCTCTCTCACCACCACAGTGAAAACACCCAGCATCTCCTGATCAACCCTAATTTCCTTAAAATTTGCATGTATGCCTCCACGCCCCCCGCCCCCACCCTTACCCACGTACCACAGAACTGGGGGAAGGATCCAAGCGAGAAACGCCGTTTACTCTCCCCCCGATGACCCAAGGCATAGGGTCACACTCTAAACCCTCTGTTCTGTACGGAGAAGCAGATAGGAAGTCTTGTTTCCTACAGTTTTACCTCCTGCGCTCCCTCCTCCCTAGCACAGCTCCTCCAAATCCCTTTCGTTTCAGCCGCGATGGAACCAGAGCCGGCCTCGGCATGCAGCGATCCAACAGCACGCAGCATCTGCCCTGAACGGCCACGGGGGTGGATGGAGCCCAAAGTAAAGGACCAAGCAAAGTCATGGACATTTCATGGCCCATAGACCAAGGGAGTGATATCTGTGTGCATGTATCGAAGAGCAGGAAGGGTGGTGGTTAACGAGGACGTACTGGGAAGTGCGGGACCTGAGCACGATGTATTCCATGGTATGGAATAAGGGGTGGATGCTGTCCTGGTTTCAGCTGGGATAGAGTTAATCTTCCTAGCAGCTGGCATGGTGCTCTGTTTTGGATTTAGGAGGAAAATAATGCTGATAACACGTTGATAACAGCAGTTGCAGAGCAGTGCTTACACCAAACCAAGCGTTTTTCAGCTTCTCATTCTGCCCTGCCAGCAGGGAGGCTGGGGGTGCACCAGGAGCTGGGAGGGGACAGAACCAGCACAGGTGATCCCGGCTGGCCAAAGGGATATCCCGGACCATGTGGTGTCATTTTGGAGAATAAAACTGGGGGAGTTGGACGGGGGGAGGCTGCTGAGGGTCTGGCTGGGCAGCGGTCAGCAGGTGGTGAGCAATTGCATTGTGCATCACCTGCTTTGTGGATTCTCTCCCCCCTGCCTTTCCTATTAAACTGTCTTTCTCTCAACCCACAGGGTTAACTCTTTTTTTCCCGATTCTCTCCCCCTCCCCACTGGAGGGGAGCGAGCAGCTGGGAGGTGCAGAGCTGCCTTCGGGGTTAAACCTCAGCAGCCAACGAGGCCGTAGCAGAGCGTGACCTGCTCGGAGCCACGCTTCCCAAATGGGCCACCACCAAGGACACGCTTGTGACCACATTGCTTGCTGCAGTGACCAAGAAGCTGAGCTATAAAAGTCCTCTCAGCGGTGGCTGCATCCGTTTGGGTCTCTCTGCTCTGTCCTGGTGCCAGTTTTCACAGGACTCGCAAGAACACATTACCTTTGAGATTCTCTCTGCCAAATGCAGTTGAAATTGCAGAAGATATTAGGGAAAGACTGACAGACAGCATGACTGCCAAAGCCTCCTCAAGAAACCAAGCTAAAATGTGTAAAAACGTCTCGCTGGTGCTTAGGTGGATGTGTGAGATTTGGGATAGGCACAAGAAACAGGTTTCTTGCATACGCTAGGAACAGCAACGTACTCAACCTGCTGCGTATGGCTGCACTTCAGAGCCCATTTTTCAGACTTTCTCCAATCCTTTATTCAAGCTGTTTGCATAAGGAGCACCCTCAGCACTAATAGTCCTCACGGGCAGGGCTCAGGTCTGAGAAATCTGACTTCCTTGGCCCTTGCTGCTTGGTGCTTCCAGCCGATGCTGTCCAACCCTCCCACCAAGGCACGCTGAAGATGTAAACGCTCCTCAGGGCGCATCCATGGTCTGCAACAGCGACGCGCAAGCCAAAAGCACGGCCAATGCCCCATTTCTCCAGGTGCACCCAATGCACTGAGCACAGGCCTCCAGGAGGCAGGAGAAGAGGCAGGGGAAGTCATTCCCATTGACACGGGGCTGCAGCACTAGGAGAAGTACATACAAAACCAGAAGAGAAGGGAATTTTCAGCCTCGGACACTCAATACGCTGAGCAGAATCCATTGCTGTGGTGCAAATGTATAACTTAAGTGGAACTGCAGGAGTCAGGCATGTTATTAACTCATATTCCATTTAGATCACTGTTTAAAAGTATTGTCTCAGTGCAAGCATTGCTAGATGCTGTTCATTTGTTTCTCTCTGAGATCCACAAGAAAAAAGAGATTAGGTAATTGCAATGCAAGCACAAAATACAATCAGTGATTTTATGAAATCTAGCCTGTCCCAAACCACAGTTTTGATATTGTTCATAAACACCATCTGCAGACTTGCTTTATAAACAAACATTACATTTGTATTTTGTAAAAATACCATTTCCTAATGAAAAAAGATTTTCTTTTGTTTGAGGAACCAACAAACCCAGAAACGTTCTCATTCTTCTGCTTAGCAGCTCATGGTTTCTGCACAAGATTTCTCAGAAACAAATTTAATCAAGCACTCATGGAGCGCGAGGCATCGCTAGTGGGAGACAAATCCTAAACTGAACGGTTCGCTAAGTCATAAATACTACATAAATACCTGGAAAAGGGTATACAAGTGTCTGTCCTGATAGAGGAGGAAAAGAAGTTCCTTCAGAGGCCGTAGTGACCCGTTATCTGCCACTGTGCCTGGGGGAAGCTGCTGCCAAGCGTTCGGTGTTCAAGTGATGTCCCCAAGCACAAGCACCACCATTTAGCTAATCTTAGCTAAAGTATCGTGGACCCGGTTCTCTAAAATCCCTTGCCTATGTCACTGAGCAGCCACTCGGTAAGCAGCGTTGTGCCAGTTACGTGTTTTAAAATTGCTTTCTCAGCCTCAAAGCCTTTGTCTCTGTTCCTGTACTGCTGCAAAACCTCAGTAGGAAACTTGAGTTGGTCTTCTCTTTACCACTTGTTGCTTAATATATCTTACCAAATCACCTTGTTTCTTTCCCCTTTTGTTAAAACACTTTTAGTCTTCTGTGGTAAAGCACTCTTTTTTTAGCATCTCAGCCCTCCCATCTGCCATTGACAGAGACACTTCGAGATAGCGTTCACGGCAGTAAGCTCAGAGCGAACACGGACTTATGTCTCCAACACTTAGACAATACTGATTATTTTCCACCCTACATTTTGCACGCTCAGTATTTTCTTTGCTTTCTTCAGCGATGGGCAGAACTCAAGGCTGACTTGTCCAAATGGTGTTTAGGTTTCCTCTGCACAGGTTTGAGCCATCGTGAACCCTGCCCACACGTACACTGCTCCAGCCTGCACTCCTACCCCTGTGCAGAGAGAATTGCAGCTGCTGCCTCGTCACCTAAGGGTGTATCTTCAGAAATGACCTCTGTAATTAACCAAATTTCTCTAGCAGTATCACTGTGGGAGTCCTCATCAAAGATTCTTTATGGAAGCGGATACAAAGTCCGTCTGTCTGCACAGTGCCTCGACTCTCTCAGTTTTTTTTAAAGGCAGAAAAGCAGCGTGAGTCCTGTCCCGGAAGACTTCAGGTCTCGTAGCGCTTTCATCCAGGTTGCTGGATGCTCCCCTCCTGCTGATCTCGGAATCTCTGTCATCACCGTGAAGCTCCTGCAGTTACGAGGGCCATGCCCCACTTCTGGGGAGAAGCAGATTTCAGCAAGCTTGTGTATTTTTGCTAGCAGCTTAGCACCCACTTTAAGTGACTTCAGGAGTCCCTTATCACCCTGTCCCGCTAATTTCTATTGAAGTTATCGTTTTGCTCAAACACTTCCTCTTCCCATGGCTCTCTGACTAACAGTGCCCGCTCTTTGTTATTAGCAAAGAGAAACCTGGAGGAGTAATCCTGCCCCCGTAGGGCTGAATAAAACCTAACACTGGTGAAATTCGGAGGGGTTTTCCCACAAATCTTGTCATTCAGTATCCGTTATTATGACCTATGACATTTCATATCAATACCTGGCTCAGGTGATTCATTGAACAGAGAACAAACTTTATGAGTTCAGACTACAACCCTCAAATCAAGAATTTTATGGTGAGTTGGCTCCCTCATAATAATTCAAAGGAGCGACGTTGTAGATGTACCTCGACGCCAGATACAAAATAAGGAATAATTCTTCTGTCATTACCATCAAAAATAACTGGTGTGTCTGCAGCCAGCTTTGTTCCCCGCTACGAACTGTTCAATTTACGCCCTTCTGTGATCATTGCAATATACACGTGGGAGAGAGCGCTGTTCGCTGCTCCAACACACACCCTGGGCATTCCACGGAGGAAGCTGAAAGTAATTTACGAGACAAATCTGATTCAGAGAAGAGCAGAGCAAGGCCTGGGTGACTTCATCTTGGACCGCTCGCAGCATGCAGCACGCGGCTGCTCCCGGTCGCGCTCTGCACCACCTTGCCTTCGTGGCACTGAGAGCGCAGACACCAAACGGTGCTCAAGAGATGTGCATCGATACTACTGGCTGCAGATGCCGAGCCGGGACAGTTTCGCTACAGGGCTACCTCCCAAAGGCCGTTTTGCACCTCCGCAGGAGAGCAGCAGCACTGTGCCGTGTCATCATCACACAATCCACAGACATTTTCTGAAAATGAGGTCATTTCCATTGCAGAGAGGCACATGAGACATTCGTTCCCAGAAAATATATCATGCTACGCTAGGGAAACAGAAGAGAAGAGATCATTCTAGCTCTGACTTCATTACATCAGATCTGGGGGGAGGGAGGGAGAGAAATCTTTCCCAGTCCGCTCTGCAGAGCAGAATCCCCTGCTCCCACACGGAGCACTGAGTAACGCCACTTACCCACCTCGGGCTGAAGGGGAGGCTTCCAGCCGCGCAGCCTGTAAAGCAGAACGGTGACGCACAGCAGAACTTATTTCCCTGGATTTACAGAGCCCACTCAAATGCTACAATAAGAAAGGGGAAGGTATCCCTATTTTTGCAAGATACTGGATTGCTTCCAAACGGTGGAAGAACAGGCCAAAGCAGTCAAGAGCCTGTTGGCAACGGCACCCACGGAACCTCCACACCTGTCCTGAAGGGTGGAAACCCATCCCAGAGAAATGGGGTGACAGCGCCCCGCACGTCCACGCGGTCTCAATCAACCAAGGAACGTGATGAAAAATCCTGTCTGTGTCTTCTGGGAATGCTCTGTAAGCAACACAGACACTTCAAGGAATTTATCTGCTTCCTTGTCTTCTCCAGCAGCCCTTGGTGCAAAGACCTTCCACGAGTGCCAGCACCCCAACAGAGCCCCTCTGGGGACCTGGGGGCCCCAGAGGACATCAGCTCTTGCTGCTCCAGCAACTGCGTCTCAGGAGCTTCTTCTACGTGGCTCCGTCTTCTAAGGATCTGTTTCCATTGAATCACCTTCCCAAAAGAGCAGGGAAGCAGCACCCAGAGCAATGTTAACAGGCAGGACTGTCAGCTCAGGACCAGATCACAAGCAGTGACCGCTTTATTATATTCGGCTTTATTAGCCCAGCGAATTACAGTAATTGCACGTGCTTTCTGGAACAGCTTGAGCACAGACATGGAGATTGGGAAGCACAAAGGCACCACCGTGGTTCCTGTAACATAGACCTGATCCGCCACCACATCAGCAGAGAAAAAGCTCGACTATGTAAGCTATGAGGAAGCAAATGCCCTGTAATGTTAGTTCTGGCTTCTTGCTAAACAACCCCGTTATTTGGGTTTTCCCATGACCAACGCAAGGAGTGAGTTGCTCAGCGTTTCCATGATAACCTCTCCACCGATCTGTAACTCCACACACTGAGCTGGTTCACAGTGAGGGACTGAGGGAAAGACTTAGCCACAGAAAGGAACGTAATGGGCAAAAAGGTAATTACCTGCCGTTCTCACTCTCTCCCACCTTGCACTGAAAGCATGAGGCAGGTCTCTGCTCCCTCATGCAAGCCCTGCTGTGCGTCCTACAGAGACTGGGCTCCAAGCAACCTCAAAAGGCTGGATTTGGGGATTTTCCCCACCAGCAATGCCTTTTGTGAATCCCTTTCGCCCCTTGGCAGCAGTGATGCAAAGAAAAGCAATCACTGGGTGACAATTTCACACCACCCATGGGCAGGAGAAGAACACGGCTACATGAAGACTCCTGTTCAGAGGAGGATGGACCCGTAAAAGACAACTTCAGAAATTATCCAAAGCCCTGACCAATATTCCGCTGCCTAGCATTCCGCGGGGGCTCTGTTATTGTCACTCCTTTGCCACTAAAACCAAGTTTTAATCACAAAGTTTAATCAGCAAAAGGCTGGTGTTATTTCAGACTCATTCCCAGTGGCCACTCTGGCTGCGGAGGACATCTCTGTCCTTGCTGGCACCCTTCCTTCCTCCCATGCTCGTGGTCTATGACACTTATAACCTCAAGCCTCTGCTTTCTACTGACAACACCGGGCAGATAA
This sequence comes from Oxyura jamaicensis, assembly GCF_011077185.1. NCBI lineage: Eukaryota > Metazoa > Chordata > Aves > Anseriformes > Anatidae > Oxyura > Oxyura jamaicensis. Next base: position 1,144,472 of record NC_048915.1, read on the forward strand.
TTAGAATAAAAGGCTGAGCAGCAATAAAAAGCATTTTAAACGCTAAAAAAATAAAAAATAAGAAGCAGCTAAAGGTTCTGCGAGCAGTACATCACCACCCATCTGCAATATCAGGATGTCAGCGTCTGTCTGCCACAAACATTAGTCCATAAAAACAAAGGAATAAATCACTGGACCTGTACACCCAGGCATATTATCTCAGAGAACACTGCAGGGCTACGGAGCACCCTCTTTATTTGCTCAGCCAGAGCCATTCACTCTGCTTACAAGGCAACGTTACAGGATGAATTATCTCGTAAGCGCCTCGCTATATCACCATATAATCTTGTACACACTATGACAGCAGTTATCAAATAACTTGGCATTTGAGCAGTTTGCTGCCCTGCTTATTGGCAATTTTCACATTCATTTGCTTTCCAGTGCCCAGTCCCTCTTCCTTTTGCCCCCTGCAGCCCTCCAGCGCTTCCCAGCACTGCTCCCACCGCGGCGTCTGCCTTGGCTGCAGGCAAGGGAACGGGCAAACGGCACCGCAACGCTGCAAGCCGTGGTGGTGAGGTCTGTCCTGGCTCCCCCACACTGCCTGAACGATGGAAGACCACGAAGAGCTCTGTCAGTATGTTGGAAGGGACGGCAGAAGACGCTTTTCCACTTAAACTGTCTTTTTTGCACTCTCTGCAGTCAGAAGTCCTGCCTTCGGTCACCAAGCAAGCCTGGCCCTACTACATCTGACTTTCACAGAATCCCAGAATTGTCTAGGCTGGAAGACACCTCCAAGATCACCCAGCCCAACCTCTGACCTAACGCTAACAAGTCCTCCACTAAACCATGTCACCAAGTTCTACATCTAAACGTCTTTTCAAGACCTCCAGGGATGGTGACGCAACCACTTCCCTGGGCAGCCCATCCCAATGCCTGGCAACCCTTTGGGTGAAGAAGCTCTTCCTAATATCCAACCTAAACCTCCCCTGGTGCAACTTTAGCCCATTCCCCCTCGTCCTATCCCCGGGCACGTGGGAGAATGGACCAAAAGACTTTGCTTGGCTCTCCAGCAGAAAACTTCTCATCACGCAGAGTGGATCAAGCCCTGCTGCCACCTCACCTGAACCCCATTCCCCTCTGCTCAGGAGTCACACAAGCTTTGGTGAGCCCTGGGGCACAGAAATAACGGCCCATAGCTGGTCCCCTCTCACCTCCCTTCAAGAAAGGGCCCACAACTGGCTCAACTACAGCTGCCAGGTACCTGCAGCAGTGAATTAAACGGGAGATGGAAGTTTGGTGATTAATCTTCAGCTCCTCGCAGTGCTACCGGTCTGCTTTGTGTTCTTGACCTCTAGTCTACAGAAGCCAAATTTCCTTTATTTAACCACTTTCTAAAGAGACTAATTCAAGTTTTTCAGAAGATAACTCCAGCGTTCACCTTTCCCTCTCTGGGGCTGCCCAAGACAAACAAACGAAGGCTGGCCCTGAGATCCAATTTGCCCACCAGGCAAAATGGAGACGGGGCCAGAAGACGGCTTCGACACTCGTTTCTAACCTGTGTACACACATCCCCGGAGGTCCTGTTTCAGGAAAGACAACCGAGAAGAATGAGTTTTACATAATGACGTGAGGGGAGAAAAAAGGAAGCTGGACCTGCTATAATTAGAAAGTGCTTACGCCCCCAAAGGCGGCTGCCTCGGCCCACGCATTTCATCACGAGTAGGTGCTCAGCTATATTTACCTCCTGTAAGAAGTGTTTAACTTGAGATGGGACACAGAAAACCCCACCAGGATGTGGTAAGAGCGAAGGGAAGTTCACAAGATGTGATCTCTAACTGACATCATTTTGAGGCACATCTGAAACTCAGATGCTTTTTTTTTTTTTTTAAGTGCGAGTTTCTCAAAAAAAAAAAAGAGAGAGAGAGAGAAAGAGAGAAAGAAAAGAAACGCATTCTGAAAAAAAATAGCCGCATCAATAGCAAAGCTCTGGGGCAGGTCTGCAGTTTATTGAGCAATAAGCCGCCCAGCCGGGGCTGTGCTGCCAGGTGAGCCGGCCAGGCCCACCCAGACCCTGCTCGGCTGAAATAGCCAGAGCCACCCGGCCACTGGCTCTGCTCACCGCTGGTCTGGGGGAAAGGGGACGCCTCTCCCCTTCTTCTTCCCCCTTTTCTCCCTCCTTCTCTCGTTAACCCTCAGCCCGCCAGCTGATTTCCGTGTTTCCTGGCTGATTTCCTTGCCTTTTGCAGTCAGCATTTCCCAGGACCAAAATTTTTTTTTTTTCCCCAGGACCTGCCTGGAAGCCTCATGTTCGAACCCACCAGTGAGCCTCCTTCATTCCTAAGCCCATTTTATCACACATCATGAACTTAAAGTGGTGCTGAGCAGGAGCCAAACCTGAGAAACAATTTTCTGATGCCTTCTGGTGGAGAAGAAACATTCACGTTGCACCCCACAGCCATCCAAGAGATGTATGAAATACTCAGTGGCAAAGGAGGACAAGAGGAGTCCCAGGAGCTGGGTGAAGGGAGAGCAGTGGCCAAGCCCCACGTCTCGGTACCCTGTGTACAGAGCAGGGACTCCACAGGGACAAGCACCACACTTCACTCCCTAATGTCTGGTGCCGGGATTAACGAGCGGGGTGGATCTGTGAGCTTGGCTGAGAAAGCACTAATAAAAAAACGTACTTGTTCTGGAATAAATGTTTACACTTTCTACTACCAATTTTTCCATTTTCTGGACAAGAACGGAGCTGATGGGGCAAGGAAGCTACTGGCCTGCAGCCGCCCAGGCAGCAGATGAGCCAGGCAGGGCTCACAAATTCCCTAAATCACCCGAAAACTACCTGCAGTGGTCCCACGAGTGCAGCCAGCACTAAAGGAGAAGGGATGCACCGCAGAGCTTTCCCTTTGCCACCACAGGCTCTGCAACCATCTCAGCACCAATGCTGCCGCCGCAGGGCAGTCTCATGCACATCAGGCCTGGGGGCGACTGCCTCGAGCCGTGCTGTGCAATGCGGAGCTGCTCCACGTGTCGGTGGGCAAGACCCTTTCCATTTGATCTGGGTGCCTGCAGGCCAGATGCCCGGTTTGAGCCAGTTGCCCATACCTCAGGAGGAGCCAGAGCACCTCTTAAGAGCTGCCAGTTTTTTTCCCAGGGGGCTATTGAGAGAGCCTAAATGATAAGCTCAGCCTGAACTTGTAACTTTATGCGTTTACAATTGCATCACAACTCTCATCCCACCTCTTTGTGCCCGTGTACATCCAGAAAGCATGATATAACAGGAAAGACCTATCCGTGGCAAATTCTCAACCAACATAAAATAATTATGTAGGCTCAGATGTGCAGACAAACAAAACCAAAGCGGCCCTGGAAGTTACAGCTCCTTAGCCTCATTTGTAATTTGGTTAAAAGGGATGAGATCAGTTCTGCACGCAGACCTCTCCAGGCACCAGGCAGGACGGCAGATTACGGGCAGCAGTCTCTCCAGCCTGCTGCCAGCAAGGCCAGAATGCCGGTCCTTGTGTGTTCCCATGTCCCCACAGGCACCACCATGACCCCGCCGTGACCGACAGCTGTCATCCAACACAGACCCATGGATCCTTCCCAGTCCCCATCCAACCGGGATGAACCCTCGCTTGTTTGCTCCGTGTAACCCAGCGAGGGCACAGCCTTTCCTGCCCACTCACACGGCCACGTCTCATCAGCCTGATTCTCCCAACCACAGCCAGCTTTTGTCCTCGACGAACGCAATCTTGTCACCAATATTCTGCTGCTGGCCCACCGCTCGGAGCATCTCTCCTTCCACTGCCTGCCTCCTCACAGCACCAAACCAGAGCTGCTCGTCGCTGTTTTCGAGGCCCTTCCAGCACCCCAACACTACCTCTCTTGCCCCCATTTGCTGTTGCAAGGTCAAACTCACTTTCACGGAGTGATCTGAGGAAATCTCCCTTGTGCGGATTCGCGTTGTAACACACACACACGTACATATATCCACCCTGCTGCTTCTTCCAATCTGCTCCTTCAAAGGGACGGGGCTCAGGCCATCTGTGAGACATGACTTAAAAACACAAGGGGAAAAAAAAAGAGCAGGCACGCTACAGTGTTAGTTATTTATAGGTAGCCTTCAACAACTAAACGTTATCTCTTCATCAAGATCCTCCATAGGAAACACTAAGTACCCACCACCTTCTGGAGAGATTTAGTGGTGGAGGCTATGGAGAGCGGCATAAAACTTTGAATGGAAAGTTCTGTGTTTAACTACAAAGAAACACCGGCCTTTGTAGCACTGCAAATTGTCTTCTTAGAGAGGAAACAAAGGTTCAAGAGATCTTTCTTTGAATTTCACTCGTAGCTAAAAAAATGTGTTGTGCTATTTGCCAGAGCTCTAGTTTCTACCCATGGTGTCCCGATGAAAGCCAGAGCCGCAGCTGCTCAAAGTGCTTGCTGGGTGATAAGGTCACATACAGGACACATCTTCAAGTTCACCCTTAGCATGCTGAACACTTTGTGATAAAAACGGAGAGATCACGCTGAGGTTTTTTGGCACCAGCTGTCCTCATTTTCACTGATATCCATTGACCAAAGCAAAAAATCTTCCACCACGACCTCCAGGAACCCACAGATACGCCAGGTTCTGCTGGTGAAGATGTGTTCTTCTTTCTCTCCCTTTGCACAGATCCACACAAACGGATCGTGAGCATGCTCTTCACAGCAGTGCTATGAAAAAAAAACAAAAATGGGAAACTTGCAGCATTTCCTGCCCGTTCAAACTGGCATGAAAGAAGAGCAGTGCTCTGTGCTCAGGTGATGCCTGGGGCTTCTGCAGGTCTCCGGCTAGAAAACACGGAGCACAAAGCACTGGCTGCGCCTCTAGACTCCTCAAGTTCCCTCTCCTTTTAGTATTTATTAACCACTTCCCCAAATATCTACCGCGCTGTATTTGCCCACTCTGCAAAGAGGACATGCCAGCCTCTCTCCTCCTGCCCCAAGCTCACCAGCATCCTGTCGGACTTGGAGGAAATGTTGCTCTAGGCTAAATAGTCCAATGCCAGAATCCTGAGGCTGAGTCAGATGCCAGGCAATGACAGGTGGCTTGCACGATGCCATTTGTGGGTTCTTACTATTTATCTGGAAGAGGCCAGGACCTTCACAATTTAATTATTATTGCTTTAGCAAGCTTCACCTCGAGCTACCTGGAAAAACAAGTAATAGAGATGCAGAAATATTTTCTGATGAGCAGCGAAGAATGCTGGGAGGGCAGAAACCGAGAGAACCCAGGCATGTTCACAGGGGTTGCTGTCTCCTTGCTGCATTGCTTTCATTCTTGGCTTGTGTCAAAAGCCTGCAGACATGGTGCCTTCCACTCAGCCAACAAAACGCTCGGAGGCTACATTGCTTGTGTCACACCGAAGAAGCCAGCATGCAGGTGAAAAGAAATACTTCCAGACTCTCATTAGAATATCTATTTCACAGATAAGCATCGAGTCTTGCCTGATCCAATCTCCTTTCCACTCTTCTGTAGTATGAAATGTTGTTATGGAAGACAAAATCTGGGCCCATTCTAACACCAATTTTCTTCTTTAAATTACCAAGGATGACCCCTGCCATTTAGCAAGTAAGAAACTGAAATTGGGCTTCTTTCATCTAATTTAAGGCGTTTGATGTTTTTATGCACTTGCAGAATCTGCTCAATTGATCGGGCAAGGTAAAAGATTCCACACAACTGTTTGTGGACAAAGAAACCCAGGAACTGCAGCTTCCAGCTCTCTGAAGGAAGATTGTACAGCCACGGCTCCAAGAAAGAATGTATTGTGAAGGCTTGAAATGCTCTGCCTTCTAAATAAATAATGGAGCACTTTATTTTATTTTCCTTTATTTATTCTTATTCTGTGCTAAATGCAACGCAATAGCGGCATATTGCTTGTCCCTGGGACAGTGATTTACCATTATCTAATACAACCCGGGTAACGAAACAGAGGAAGTTTTACCAGAGGCACATTCCCACAGTCTGAGAGTGCCGCTGTCCTGGAATGCAAAGATTTTTAAAATCCAGAAGTCAGAAAAGTCAGCAAAGTCAGTGGGGTAAGCCTTGAAGGCGCTCACAGACCTGAACGTCAGGGACAAACCAGTGGAGACGAACCACAACCCAACGGGCCGTGTCCTGGGGACTGCTGGTCCATGGCGCTCACGGGGGTAAACACCAAAGCTTGCTTCAGGAGCCAAAGCTGGCAAATCAAAGCCTACTGGTGAGTGCCTGTATCTGACAAATATCAATGTGCCATGTTCATGAAGTGTCCCATTAAATGAGATTTACCTGCTAAGCAGACAGGGCCCAGCTGCTTTCCAGGCACATCGTGCACAGCGGGATGACAGCGAAAGAAAAGCTAAGGCTGGAGGAAAACGTGGGAGAGCCGCTCCCGAACACAGCCGCTGTCTTGTAGGCATCAGCCAGCGTTTGAGCTCGTATAAAGTACTGTGTGCTATGAATAAACTGCACAAGTATCGACAGGCAAAGCTAGATTTTAAAGTCAAAGCAGGTAGAACACAATTGACACAATGCTGGCAAAAGCTACACAAAAGTACAGCATTCGTCGGTGGCAGAAAAAGGTGCATAACGAGCAACTAAAACTTGCTTCAAACTCTCTGTTGCTTGCTTATATTAAAAGGGATAATACCGCTAAAAATACCTCGGATGCTCTGCAACCCAACAGCGCCCTGTAAAACTTCAAACATCTGCTCAGGCTTCTTCAGATGGTTTTAGTTTTTTGGTGGGATTTTGGCCTGACTGAAGTTAAAGCTTTCAACCTGCGGGTCAGGGAGCTCTGAGGGATCAATGGGCTGGGAAAGAAAAGCGAGTTTATGTCAAGGCTTACAGACGCTCCAGAAAATACACACCTCTATTGGAAAATTCATGGGGATCGTGCTAAAATAAAGCACGATGGAAAGCCATTGCTTTACAGACAAGAGATCAGTGGGAGCACTCACTGGGTGTTCAGCTAGTGAAAGAACCTCCACGGAAAGGATTGTTTTAAATTTGCCACACTCTGCGTTAAACAGGATGCATCACAAACCCAGAGAGCAAGCACAACATTGAAATAAACCTCTCATTAGAAGTAGGTAACCGAAGGGATTGGGAAAGGTCTTACTAAGCCACGGCCAGGTCCAGCCTCTGACATCTACTTTCACACTGAGTACCAAATTCCCTCTCTAAGAACCCTACTAAAGAGACAGGGCCCCTCAAGGAGAACGGCTCCGGCAGACACACGCCAGCCCCGTATCACCTCGGGATTTCTGCAGCAACATTTTCCTTTCTCTGCAGCCTTTCTTCCCAGGTCCTTGTGCTCTCGGGCAGCCGAGCAAACAGAGGGACGAGCAGGAGGCACGGGCTCCCCTTGCACGGGCTCAGCGTGCCCCAGACATGTGCCAGGGAGCCCGCTGGGCTACGGCGAGGAGCGACAGCGAAGCCCCACGCCTGCACCACACTGGCTCTTTTCTTCTCCGAGCTCACCGTGGCCGCTGCTGCTTGTAGGAAGCTGGACTTGCCTGCCGCCAGGACGCCTGTGAGCTGGCACAGCGTAGGCAGTTTGCCACTCGGCATGAAAAAGACTCAACAAAGATGCCCTTGTGTCAGTACAGTGTGTTTATTTATCCCCCTTCTATTTATACGATTTGCTCTGAATGAAATAGGCAGTTTACATCCTCCGGGGGATTCTTTGGTGGTTACAAGAGATATTTTGGGATGAGAGTTGAGACTCGCAGGGATAACGCCGTCCCTCAGGCCTGTGTTTCCCCCTGTCATTTAATCTTTTGGGGGTCTAACAGCGTCAGCCTGATTTACATTGCAAGTCATCTTCTTTAAAGCCTTCCAAGAGCGTTTCTAAAAGGCGCCCCTATGTATCCCTTGAGATTAGATGCTCGCATTTCTACGTCCCGTGCCTTATCGTAACAATCTGCAAGGGGAAATTCTATACCTCCCTGCTTTATTATTGTTTTTTCAATTAAATTATGAACCTAACAAGACAACATGCACAGTTTTATTCATTTTGAAATCTGGGCACAACATGGGTAACTGAAGCATTTGCATTCTTACACTGCTCCTACTCCGCTCAGTTGGTGCAGTATTTAGGAAATTCCTTCTAGGACAAGTGGTCCTACGAGAATGAGGGACATGCCAAAATACACCATGAATTCTTATTAAAAGTAAAAATGACCCCCAGTGGAAACCCCAAGTCTGAAATACGTGAGCATTTTTATAATCCCACGTGGAAATGCAGTTCAGGAAGCTCTGATTGTGGCTGCAAGATTGTGTAACTGTCCTGTCCAGAGGAGAAAAAACAATGGAAAGTGTCTCCTGAAGCAGCACAACAGAAAGTGACGAGAAGCTCAAACAGTTTCCTATTTTTTTAATTATTTTTATGACATCTCATCCATTGAATACTCTGGCTTCAGAATCTGTGGCCTGGTCTAGCATAAGCACCGGGCTCCCTTGGTAATAACAGCGACACAGCTCCCCAAGGAGCATTTCTTCTCCAGGAGCGACATTTGCTCGGGATAAATCGCCCTCCAGAGGTGCCACCACCCCACTGGTGACAACAATGGGGTCAAGGGTGATCAGCTGGGACAGCAGCTTTACCTTAGGCCTGAATTCAGAACAAACCTCCCGGCACAGATGCTGTCCTCTTCAGTTCTCAGGCCGCCTGTTACCCAGATTTCTAACAGCAATCTCTTTTTCTCTTACCTGCGGTGCTACCTCGAGGCACCAAGTGCGGCGGTGCCCAGCAGGGCGGCTACGCCCAGCATAGCCAAGCAACAACCATCTTCCCTCACCCCTGTATCTCTTGACTAGGAGTGATTAGCGCAAAGGAGTTAAGAGTTAGATCCAATAAAGGCATTAAGATGAGATCCAGAATAGTACCTAATTACCTAAAGTGCAGTGTAGGAGGGTTTTAGGGCTAAATTCAGGAAAACAATACAAAATCCGCCTTTTTATGTGCTTTAGACAAAAGAAGTTATGAGATTCCTAGAAAAAATATCCACAGGCACCCGAAGCCACAATGTTGGCTCCATTAAGGCAACACTTCAGGCCAGCACTGAGCCGACAGCCACCAGATCCTGCAATAGGAGAACCTGAGGACTCTCCAAACCAGCAGCTTCGTTTCAGATAGAGAAAAGAAAATATTTATTGACACAGCGGGGAGCGTGCCTCCGGAGTCTGCTGCCACGGGAGGCCAACAGGTTCAAAGCAGGATTAGACAAAATTTGTGGGCCAGAAGCAAACAGGAAGGTCAGTCAGGGACACCCCCCGGCATCCCCAAAAATCCTTCACTCGGCCACCACAAGTGCTGATGAAGTCAGAGAGGAACGGATGGCGGGGACCCCAGCCCGGAGCAGGCTGCGCGGGACCACGTCGGCTTCTCCAAGAAGGGAAACTCCACAGCCTCTCTGGGCAGTCAGTGCTGTGCCACCTGCACAGTAAAGACGTTTTCCTGAAGTTTAGATTAAATATTAATCCCTTAGCATACAAACACCAAGGCTCCAGCACTATGGTCACCAGCTTAGCCCCTGGTCTTGCTCCGATAAAAGCAAGAGTAGGGTAGTAACAAAGAGCAGCGTAGTCACAAAGAGTAAATTTTGGATTGATTTGTATAGGAGAAGGATGGAAAGTGATTCTCAAAAGACCTGCTGAGCGAGTTAGATGTTGAATCTCTCTCTAAAAGACCCATCTAGGATGTGTCTGGCTTCGCAGGTTACCGATGTCACCGTGCAAACCAAGAACACAAAGCTTCCCGTGCCGCCCCGCGCTCAGTCAGCGCCCTTGGTACGTTATCAAAGGGACTTCGTAATGTAAAAATTTTAAAAGCCTTTCAAAGCCAGCAGGAAGCACATGATGCACTGGGCTGAGGGCCATGGGTGGCTGCTCCCTCCTGCCCGTGCAGAGGACAGGGAGGACCATGGATCTGCCGAGCAGCTGAGCCTGGCATATGGGCTCCCGGAGCCGCCGCGGCTGCCAGGGCCACACCGGGAGCGAGAGACGGGCAAAAAAATAAACTCAGCCTCCCAAACACCGCGGGAGGCTTGGCAGGTCTGGGGCTGAGGCTCCAGGGCACCGCTGTGCTGCGGATAAATAGCAGGAGCAGCACATGCATCAGAGCCCGAGGGAGGAATCGGGAGAGCAGATGAGGAAAAGGCAAACATTCAGCATGTTAAAGGATTTTCTAGTCCCAAAACCAGGCGGATTTCTTCCAAGTAGTCAAAGATGTTACAGTAAGGCTGTAACTCACAGACTAGTTTCAAGCCTACATAAGAAATGTGTGTATATAATACGTATATATGATCCTCTAGGAAAATCTCTGGGAAACAAATTCCCTTGTCAGAGGATCCCAATCTCTCCCCCAGACCTGTCACATCTGGGTTCCCCAGGCAGGATCAGAACGAACGAGGCAGTGACCGCAATTTCTCAGATTTCACCTCTAATCAGATGCTTCCCAGGGAAGCCCTGTGGGGGTTTGAGCACACCCTGTTCTCAAGCCTTTCCTTAAAGCAAAGCCAAGCCATTTTGTAGCCATCAACAACCTTCGTGAACAGGTCTTGGGAGGGAAGAATAAATTAATTATCTTAAAAAGGACCCACCGAGGTGCTGTGCAGATGTCCCTGGGAGAGGCGAAGGGACGTGAGCCACCTCCTGGCAGCGGTTTTGAGCGGTTTTGTGTCACACAGGGACCTGCTCTTCCACAAAAAGGTTTTGGCCGTTTCCAAATGGAAAGGGGGAAGCCAGGTGGTGACACAGAGCGCAGCCACTCTTACCTCCCCAAAACCCAAATTCCTGCTCCTGCAGGGATGTCCACACAACACCGTATTGGGCATCCCGTACTTGAAGGGAAGGGCTTTGGGTACACCTCACACTGAGAGTTACCGATCCATGAGAAATGTGTGACAGCTTGAACCCCACCCTGCCCCAACTCAAAAAGCCTTCCCCACCAGACTTCGGCTTGGTGAAATACATCAAAAAAAGGAATCACATAAAGCATAGCTAGAAATAGGGTGGCTGCAAGCACAGTGCAACCATGGCTCTACAGCTTGCAGTTCTCCTACAGCTTGCGACCTGAGTTACCTTTTTAATGGTTTTTGTTTGCAAAGGGACCTTCCCTGAATATATGGACTCCTCCAAGAAAAGCAAGAAAAAAAATCAACATACAACCTATATTGGGTTTATTTCCATTAACTCCTTTATACTAGGCTGAATTTGGAATGTAACTGACAGGTGTCCGTGGATACTTCAGCTTGGTGAACGTCCAAACGCATCTGGTTCAGAAATTTAAGCACAAAGTTCAGGGGCCACATCCCCAAGCTCCCCTCTGCATTTTGAGGTTCTGAGCAAGTCAATTCACTTTTTCGAGTCCGTTTTGCATATGTGCAAAAGCGCTGCAATTCCTCGCCTGGGTGCATTACATCACCCCCATTTATTCCACATTATGCAACGTTTCTGCGTACAGTTGTTCACCAAGCCTTGTTTCCCGCTCCTCTCCTAGCTGCTGTGTGAATTCATTAACATGCAAAATATTTTTTTATCCATAGATTAAAGAGGCTAAATGAGGGCAAAATATTGATATACACAGCAGAGCCCCCCCACACCCCCGCCAAAATCACCTCCACCCCTTACACTGGCGCAGCATTATTCAAATTTAGTTCAAAGAGCTTGTATCAGAGGCCCCCTGCCTGCTCCAGAACCAGAGGAGGGGAAACCACAGGCTGGCTCCCAGACATCAAAAATTTCATTATTTATAACAAAAACGGTTTGTGTTATCCCACCTCACCCATCCCCTGAGCTTGCTGCATGCCTTGCATTGCAATATGTGGGCTGCAGCAGGAAGGGAAGGGGAGAAGCACTAGCCCGGAGCCAAACCTGGACGCTTCGAGTTGCGAGCAGCACAGAGATCCCACGATCTCTGCAGCAATGCCGGCCACCACTTGCAGCTCCCAACGAGTTCCACCTCCAGCTGCCAAAACCAGCAAACCTTGGTGTTTAGGTTAAAGGCAACACTCCCGGTAATTCACTCCGCAGCAATTAACGCCTGCCATGGGAGCTTTCTGGTCCATCCACGTACATCCATGCTGGGCTGTCCCGGTGCTACCACCAAACCCAGCCCTGCCGCATGTGCACACCCCCAGCCCGCGCGCCCAGCACGCTGCAGCCACCAGCACCCAGGTAGCTTGTACAGAGCAAGGATGCCCACCAAGCCAGCGTGCCCCCAAACCTGCCGGCGTGCTGCTCACAAGCATCCCCTGGGGACCCACGGGCAGGAGGGTCGTGCACCCCCCGGGGTGCAGGATCTGCCCCGCATGCCGCCAGGACACCACAGCTCAGGAGCATGCAATTGTTGGGGGCATGTTCCTTATTTATTTGCCCAGCGAGGCAGCCGGGGGACAAAATGGGTCGTTTTGTTCGCTGCGATGTATAGGCTCATGATTGTTCGCCTTTGCTGCAAAGGCTGGAGTGTGGGATGGGCGACATTCCCAGCATAGGAACCAAATTCTGAGCATGAACTTGGGCAAAGTTCCTTCAATCGCAGCACCCAGGCTGCCTTGTCGCTGTGCACCACACGGGAACCCTGCTCTTCCAGGCTTAGAAATGCCTAAATGCCCCTGCAAGAAATGGGCAATACTGAGAACTCGTGACATTTTTGCAGTGCTATAAAGCATCAATCCTGCCCGTTTAGCAATACGCTTGAGAGCAAAACCATCTCCGTGCTCAGCGAGGCCATCACTCCCTCGGTCTGTTTTCGTAAGAGTGCATTAGGTTCACTGCAGTGCCAGCGGCTCATTTCACCACCACCACGGCCCCGCCAAACCTGCCCGAGCAGTGCGGACGGAGAAGGGGCCGTAACAAAACTGACTTTGCTCAGGACTCTGAGATGAACATGAAAAACCAGCCTAAAAACACAGCTCCGACATCCCAAGCTACAAGGGCACCCGAGCCGCCTGGCACCTGTCCTAGCTAATCCGGCTGCTCTCTAACTTTCATCCAAGTTTCTCACTCTGCATTCTTGCCTCTGCGGTAACTAAAATAAATAAAGAAATACATCAAAACCTACAGTTTATTTTAACTTAGCAGGTCGGCATAGATGGAAAAGAAGAAAAGAAAAAGGAAGCTGCATTTCAGTGTCACTGGACATAAATCAAACCAAATCTTAAAGGCCTGATCCAAAGAAAACTTGGACTTTAAGCTGTCCCAAATTCTTCAAACAAATGGATAATATTCCAGACGAAATGCAGATGCCTGTTTGCCTGCTGTTTTAAGAGAAGTTTTAAAACAAACAAACAAACAACAACAACAGCAAACAAACCAAAACCAAAACCCTTCTTGGATACCTCAGCACTGGGAAGATCTGCTCATCCCCTGCCACCGAGAAGGTTGGTGTCCTCAGCCCCGCTAAGGAGATGCCCAGTGGAAAATGCACGGCTCTGCACTCAAACAGGGCTTTCAGACGGGGACACACATGAAAGCTGCTTTCCTACAGAAGCCGGGGGAAAGGCCAGCCATTTCAAATTTCACCCCGGGCTTTCTTTAACACCCTTTGAATTTTCTATTTCATTTTATTTGCTTCCTATTAAGCTTTTTAATTAGAAGCCTCTGAATTCAGCTGGAGAGCTTTTCCTTGCCGATCCTCTTTGTGCCACGGTGTGATATCAGCTGGAAATCGCCGCCGAGGCGCAGAGGGCTGGATTCCCTGCCTGGAGCAGGTAGGGCGAGTGGCGAGGAGGCTGCCCTCTTCTCTGCCGGTTTTGTGTTTTCTTTTGTTTGTTTGTTTTTTCCCCTTTGGCTTGGGAATAGATGCACCATGTGCAACAGCCTGAGTAAGGCATATCTGGGTGAAAACCGCTGCCTTGGGTTGAGCACTGACTGAAAGGGGCCAGGCAGGAGGAGCGAGGAAGCCGGGCGCACCCCCGGCGGTTTGCACGCCAGGCCAGCACAGCTCAGCAGGACGTGGCACTCGCTCTGCACGGAGACACTGCTCCTGTAACTATTCAGTTCTATAACAAAGAGGGACAGCGCCCTGCGAGTTACGTGGAGAAGCTTGTGCAGTGTCTGGCATGAAATATGCTCCATCTGCAGCTGACCTCATCACGTTCACCTCGTGTCCTGCTCCCCGAGTTCTTCCTCCTACTGGGACCATCAGGAGAACCCAGGAAACGAATGCCTGAGAACGCTCGGCTCCTGAGCTGCCGCTGCTTCAAAACAGTCGACATGAACCCACAAGAGGAAGGAGAAGGCAAGTCAGCTGCCCTGCTGCTTCATTACTTCCAGGCACATAGCATGCTATTGCCAGGGCTTTCACAAGCCAACAGACCACAAGCAACAACCAAACCCCTGCAATAACACCAGCCCTTCCACCTCCTCTCCCAGCCACGTCTCCGTCACATCCTTCTCCTCTCCAGCCCAGCACACTGATCCCTGTGGATCCAAGCAAGAGTCCCAGCGCCTGCTTAACTTTGCCTTTACTTTTATCACTCTGCAAAGCAAGCTGCCATAAAGTCGATGTGCTGAGACAAACCAAAAATCGACCAACCCATCAACCAACCGAGCAAACAAAGCCCATTAACTAAAACATTATGTCGAGGCGAAAAAAGAAAACAGAAAAAAAAGTGAACGTGTCACTGATAATTGAAGGTTTCAGACTAGGAGATGTAGGATCTCGTCCTGTCCAACACAAACTGAGCTATCTTGAAAAGTGAACAAAAATATTTCTTCCACAAATCCACCTTTAAAAACCAAGCAAAGGCTGTGAAGGAACGTCAGAATCAGTCCCATGGAAATGGGTAAAACGATGCCGTCAGACACAGGTGGGAACCTACGGGGTTAAACTGAGTTTTAGCAGGGACAATCCACCCCCAGAAACACCTAAAGCATCCTTGAAGTGAAAAATACAACTTTCAACTGAGCTGCTTCTGATAGCTAGAAGACACCATACACTGGACATCTCACTTTTAATTTATTACAGTTTTAACTCTTAAAAGCCAAACTTATTTCTATAAAAGCACCGCACATTCAAAAGCAACAAAACTTATCAAGCAAATAATTTTAAGGCCAGCTGGACTATTCACATGACTACCAGGCTTTTCCTTCACTACCATTTAAAAATAAATAAAGAAGATTTCTGTTTGATAAAGTTCAAATCACACTTTTAAAATGTGGAAAGCAACATATTTACCTGGAGAACCCAGAGCCACAACCTTCTTGAAACAATTTTTCTTACTCAGAAGGAGCAGCCAAAGAGCACTGAGTGAGGTCTGAATATCAAATCAAGCATAACACAAACAAAGGAAAAAGGAAAAGAAAAGAAAAACACAGTGCTGGCCCAGAGCACTCCAGCTTGTGTTACACACAAGGCCAGCATGAGAGAAAACACACCAGGCGTCAAAATTCAGAGCAAATCCTAACGACCCACCAGGTACGGTCTGCTGGCTGTCTCGGCTCAGGGACACACAGGGATTTCAGGCTCCAAAGAAGCCTTTGAACAGCCCCAGGGGCAATGGGATATAAAAATCAGCCAGGAAGACAGCTGGGAAACATGGCAAGAGAAAGCAGCAGTCCATTTCAGGAGGACTCATTTCCATAAGATAATCGGGGAATATCAAAAGGTGCATCCCGCAACCAAAGGGACGCCCCCAGGAGGCAGCAGAAACGCTGATCAGGCGCGGCGCTCGTGGTAACGCAGCTGGGGAGCGACAAAACTTGCACGATGCACCCAAAAGATCAGAAGGAGTAAAACCAACACTGCGCAGGGTTTTAGAGGATATTCCTCATTACGCCGCTGTGCAGACAGCTGAGCTCCAAACTGGTGTTGGCACCACGGTGGTGGGCTCGACACGGAAGACCTCATGGCAGACCAGGAGGGCCAGGTCCCACGCTGGGTTGGGGGACGTCTGCCTTAGGTGGGTTTTTATCTCCTGGTGGCTCCCAAGAAGGGTTATTTAGAGAAGGACGAAGGGCTACATCGTCCTCGCCAACGGGAAACTCCCCACGGTTTAGCTGTGTGCGATGGAGCAGATGGACAGGAGCATCACCCGACGGGCCCCGGGAGATCGGCCCCAAGGAGGAGGCCATCTGTGCCTGGCCGCCTCGGAACAACGAGCCCTTCAGGGCTGCACCGAGATACGGGGAGGATCACAGGGGAGAGAAGAAAAAAAAAGAAAAAAATAAAAAGAAAGAAGAACAAAAAAGAAGACCCAAGGTGTGGGGTCCATAAATTCCTGCCTGAAGAAATGCCGCTCAGGTCAGTCGTAAACCTACCTGACCCTCAGGGAAGGAAAGGAAAGGTTGGGAGAAGAAACTGGGGGAGCGCAGAGCAGTCGCTCTGCTTATTGCTAGGGACAGATTGGAACAGCCAGACAAAAAGCTAATGATGGTGTCTGCAGGATTAATTAACACTCATGTTATCAAAGCACCAGAGATCCCAGGCGGGGTAGCTCCCACAGCCACACATTCCCAAGAAGTTTGCTGGCTAAGAAGAAATTCTCCTGGTGGGAAGAGACAGACAGGCCAAGTGCTTATACACAAGCGAGAGACACCCCGAGATGGGGATCTCCGGGGCCCTGATGATACAACACAGGTAGGGCAAACCCAGCCCATCAACACCACGGCGGTGAGTTCACAAACCAGCGAACTGGAAGATCTGAGTTTGCAGAGAGCCAGAAGCAACACCACGAATGACGGCACTCATTGCATTCATTTTGTACGTCCCATGAGATATTTCTGCTGCGGAATCTGCTGAAGCCTGAATCTCAAAAAATCTGCTCCTGCGTATTGATGCTTGAGGGACCTGCCCAGAACCACGCTCTTCTCGTGGGGCATTGAGGAAGGAAGGGCTCCTGCTGTCACAGCTGCTCCAAGAAGACTCAGACCTATTCTTCAAGAGCGTGTGTGCACCAGATCAGCCCAAAGAGCGGGAGAGAAGCTCCTGAACTCAATGTGAAGCTTCTTTTTTTTTTTTTTTTTCTGTGGCACACACAGTAAAGGAGGTCTGTAAAGTGACCGAATATCTGGTGATGAGAAGGAATTTCTGGACCACCTACACCGACTCAAGTCAAAAACTCCTGAAAATAGTCACTAATTCAACAACCAACATTGTCAGCTATGAATCCGCAACACACACATGTTTGGGAAAGGGGTAAAGAGCAGGAGATTTCTTGGTAGAGGATAAAATCAATCTTGTGGTAGAATTCAGTCCACCCAGTTTACTCCTTTGATTACAGATGCCATAAATTAAGAGTTGTTAAAAAGAAAAAACTATTTAGGCTCTACTCAGACAAAAAATGAGAACTGTCCTTCAGGGAACCTTGAAGTATCAACAGACAGGGAAGCCACACGGTCACACCTGATTTAGATATCAAGCAGCCTACTGGAGTTTACATCTCCTGCCTTCCCACAAAACTCCATTAAACGTAATGAACTGTATGATAAAAAGCATCTGATGGCGTTGTGAAACTAGCCATAGCAGGTCTGACGCATCAGCAAAACACCCACAATATGGATGTGGAAATTTCATGAGAAATGAATAAGCAGAATTTTAGAGGTGTTTCCCATCCCGAGCGCTCAGGATTTTCCAGAACGCGGACTTTGATGAAGAACTGGTGAGTCTCACAAACATTAAATACCAGTCCCAGTTTAGTCCTGATTTAACTTCTCTGGCTAAAAAAAAAAAAAAAGAAGAAGAAGGAGGATTTGTATTAGGATGAAATTTAACCTCCTATTCCTTTGGGCTGTTTCCTACTCACACCAATTATCGTACCTTGAACAAAGGTTGAAAGCTGGATGTAGGAACAGGCAGAGGTGTCAAATTCCTGAGAAACAAAGCCCTGTTTTAGTTTAATTGCTTCCTAGTGACAAAAGAATGAGAGGAGAGAAATTTAGACTGAAGAAACAGTATTTTAAGCAGAATAAACATCACTCAGTCTTCCGTGTTAGCATCAGCTCCTTAAAGGTCCTAATCTTGCCCTATGACAGCAGCAAGAAGAGCTGTCATCAGCTTTGAGGGGAGAAGGAACAGCATCTGGAATTGAACAATACCCCCAACATTGCTCTCCAAACCTCCTGTGAACGCTGTCTGCTTCTGAACGCAGAGCTCGGTGAGGCCAAACGCTTCAGCGGTCCTCTCGATGGCAATGAAGATGGGGGTCACGCAGCTGATACCGCGGGCAGGGGCTGAAAGTGATCGGCGAAGGCACCAGAGAGCACCCGGATGGAAACGCAAGGCAGGTTGGCCACCTGAGCAAGAAGGCGGCGGCGCTGAGAGCCCGGGATCAACGCATCCCCAGCCAGCAGCGCCCGTGTCCCACGCTGCCTCGAGAGCCGATGCTTTACGCGCTGCCCCCCAGGAAGCAGTACAGGACCAAACGGCTTTAATCAAGGAGAAAACAAAGTGACAGCTTAACCGCGATGCGAAATCAATTTTAACGGCTCTTTAAGGACACATGCTGCATGCACAATGTAGGTATTCTGCAAGTTGTCATGGCGTAATAAAAAGATTAGGAGAATCCATGTTTTTTGCTGGGCTTTTAGTCTTCTGCTCCTCAATCCCCAGCTGGTAACACTAGTAAGATATTTATTTACCCAGGAAGAAAAATAAGCCAAAAGCAAAAGCATTTTCCTGACAAATCCTTAATCCCTCCTCATTGCTCTGCAGACACAAGTCATCCTTAGCATCTCTCCCAGACAGGGCAAAATTTCAAAGCGTTTCTCCCTGCTCGCACATGTCCCGACTCTGCTTTCAGATAGCTTGCAGAAATTGCAATGCAGAACTAAGGCGATGCTGTCGTGCTGGAGCACGTGGGGCTGGAGCGCAGCTCAGGTGCGAAATGCAGACACGGACCCGCTTTGCAATAAGCAGGAAACTTGTGTAACCCGGATCAAAAACAGAACAAGCAGAAAAAAAACAAAAGCTAGAAAAACCCAGTGGCTCTGATTTTTTTTTCCAATTTTGTTTCCCAAGAGCTGAGCACTTCACATGGCATTTTTCCCCCCCTCATTGTTAAAATTTGGGTTTTGTCTGAAAAAAAGATCATGGTTGCTTCCTCTTCTCACCAAGCAGCAAAAATTCTGCTCATTGGTGTGAAAATCTGGTGTTCATTAATATCTGGGATTATTTTTTTCCTTGCTCGGTGCCATAAAGACATGTAATGCCGCCCGCTGCATCAATCTGGGGGAGGGCAGACTGCTTTCCCTTTGAGGCCGACTTGTCTGACTTCAGCTGTCTCAAAACCAAAGTTCCCAAGCAGTCGTCTCCATCCCTGAGCAGTCTGTGGAGAAGCACAGAGGGACCCTTCCCATCCGAGATCGGTGTCGGAGACAGACGGGCTCGTTTGCCCTGCAGCACCTCCTGCTCCTAATCACCAGCTCTGCTGGGAATTTCGAATGGGTGCCCAACTCCCAGACCATTAAATTAGGTGAAGTTAATTCCTCCTGCAAGTTAAAAAGCGTATCAGCTATTGTATGAAAGCCGCTAACCTTACAGGCAGGGTACATAGGGCAAACCCCTCCAGGGCGTTCCTTGGCTCGCAGCACCTTCCCCTGCACCTTTCAGAGCCATTTACCAGCCGTAGGGACAGTGAGGATGGACCTTCATGCTCCTCATTCCCCAAACCCAAGCTGCTATCGGGTCCCTGGCAATAAAACATTCCGGCTTGCTCTCCTCCTGGCTTGCTCTTCCATGAGGTTTTGCAGGAGCCCCAAGGGTAGAGGAGGAAACCTGGAGCCTGCTGGGCTCGTCCCTCTTGCTGCACTGGGAGCTAATATTTAGAAGACTATGAGGCACTTCTCTAAGGTCAGCCCAAACAAACAAACACAAAACCAACCATGTGACATGTTTTTCCATCTGCTAAGACAGCCAACCTTGCAACAGACGCATTTCAGGTGTGCCCTGAAGTTGCCCCACTAGCCAAAGAGCAGCACAGCCCCTGCTCCCTCCTTGAGATTCCAGAGCCCTTAGCAAAATTCTGGCCAAATACACCCAAACGGGAATAATTTGGGGCAGGGAGTATCCAGGAATATTTGTTCTCCACCACTACTGTTTCCTCACACAGACTGGAAGTCTTGACCTACCAACCCACAGAGGTACCTTTGGAGATGCTCCCACTCCTCCTCCGTGTCCTACTGCTGCCACCAGGAGCCCTTCCTGGAGGTAGCCGTGCTGAGACATCACCACGCAGTACCACGGAAGCAGTGCCGTGCTTATTTTGCTCTCTGCTTGCTTTTTTTCTTGCTTGCAGGTTTCACACCCACTTGAACATTTGGTCCGCTAAATAGGAAGGAAGGACTGAAATCATGCCCAGACACAAACCCATCAAGGGAGGGGAGAAACCAAGCAGCCGCTACTCCTCATGTGGAAAGTTTTCTTTGCTGGATATGTTTTCGAGTCCACAAGTTTGAGCCCTGGAGAAATTTTGCAGTTTCGGTGTGTATATTAAACAAGGAAATAGCTTGCTCTCAAAGACCCTGCTTAATTCAAATGAAGGGAGGCTGTGATAAACAGCACCTTCTTGAAAAGCAACACGCTGTGTAGCAAAACCACAGTCGGAGCTCGCTGAGCAGCGCCGAACCTCGGACCACCTCATCGGGGTTTGCAATGTTTTATCCTGCAAATATCGTTTTTTTTCCAGTTGCTGGATAGCATTTGTAAACAGGAATTCTCAGCTCACAACTTGGAAGGAATCTTGAAAACCGGCCACGCTCTGATCTCGTACGTCACTGTCAGAAAAGTGTGCACTGAACAAATACACCGTCTCTCCCCCAGCGAGCGTGCGGTCCAAAAAGCAGCTTCACCAACCTGCCCCGGCCACGCCGCGCCACCCCAGGGAACGGCGGAGCTGTGAGGCTGCCCAGGCTTGGAATCGCCTCGCGTCACAGATGTGCAGAGCAGCCAGACCACACTGGTGAGCCTGGCTGCGATGCACCGGGAGCAAGAGAAGCGTGGAGTGCACGCGAGTTACGGGATTAGGAGAAGATGGTTCAGCTCCATGTCCTCTGCGCACCACGGCAGCTCAGTGACTTCATTATTCCAGATTCTTTTAATTTGCTTCTCCCACACAACACCAGAGAAGCGTGGTTTAAGGGGGATCTCAGCAAACAGTGAGAAATTCAGGAGATGCCCCGCAGGACAGGGAGATGCACTGTAAAATGGGACGATGCAGAAGAAAAGAACAACAAAGCGGGTGTTGAAATTGGTCCTCAACAGATAGGAAGAGGAAGCACAGACACATCCTGCCAATCTTTTTTTAAAATATATATACATTATTTATTTATTTACACACTGGGAATAAGCCGAACCATCTTTCCAGATGACATCAACATCAGGAGCCTCACAGAGCCTGCAAGCAGTCAGCCACAATCCAATTGTAAAGGCCAGCAACACAAGCAGGCTGACAGCTACGCTTTCTTTTAAAATCCTGTTGGAAACCTCGGTAGGAAAATATTAACTTTTATTGGACTTCTATAGCACAACAGTGCAAATGCTGCGTGCCCTGCGGAGCACCAGCAAAGCAGGCAGGGAGCAGCCCCGGAGGACCCGCAGGTGCTCCAAGCCATGCAGTGACGGAGCCGAGCCCCAGGGTGGAGCAGGGACCCCCACATTCCCACCAGCCTCAATTTTCCCAGCTTTCTAATTTCATCATTCAGTGAGAGCACAATTGCCTACGCAGCATTTCATTCGGGACTTCAGTTAGGTCCCTTCAGACCTAGGTTTTGGGGAGAGGACCGAGGCTGCTCCCCTCGCCCCGAGCATCCCGGGCGAGCAGGGCACCTCGCTGGCGCACAATTTGTTTACTCAATCAGATGCAGAGCGAGTCCGTGGCTGTGGAGAGGTTTCTATTCCAAGCAGGCAGACAGCAATTAAACGGCCTGACCCACACACCCTCAATTACAGCAGAGCTGCACAAGGCTCTGTTTACCCGGTCAGTCAACCAGCAATTACGGATCCTTCCACTGAGGCCCAAAACCAGCAAACTTCTTCAAAAAAATATTTCATTTGCTTGTGAAAATAAAACAAGCACGTTCTGTTACTATCTCAGTTTGTTTATTAAGGCTCCGTTGCCAAGTTTAGGGCAGCTTTCTCAATATTTTGACCAAGCTCTATTGCATTACCTGCCCTTACTTAATTTTAACCTTCCCAGGCATTTTGCTCCTATCGCACGGGGTCCTAGTCCTGGCCAAGAGCAGCTGAGAAACCTCCCAGGACAGCCCAGGGAGGAGGTGGAAATGCTGTGGGATACGGGAAATGCTCCCGACTTGGTGTTCAGGGCCACAGGGATCAAGGCAGGGGCTGAATTTCTTTGCCAAAGCTTTAGGTTGAGGTCAAACGCGGCCCTTCTGTGACCACCACCATAAACCATAGCACATCAGGGGGGTGGGGAGTACAGGAGTATTTTTGGCTCGGATTTGCTTTCCTCACTGGTTATCCGTAAAGGGAATGGTCTTTAAGGCTCACAGCGCTTCTCAGCCATTTGGCCAACAGCTGCAAGGAGCACTGTCCAGAGGGGGTTTGGATTCAAAGTTCCATACATGCCCCAAAATGGGTTGAAAAGTTGCATTTTCGCACGCAGCTTCGTGGAGGGCAGTTAACGGGGGTGAACGAACAACACCGGCACTCGGCGTTTAACACACATTTCTCCACACCGAGTTGAAATGTAACACGCTGACATTTTTGAGCAGCGAAATTGTCACAAAAATTGCTGATAGCATTAAAACAAGAAATGCTATAGCGTTTGCCAGCCAAATGCATTATTTCTGCTTAAAAAAAAAAACGTAAGTGTCAAAATTAAGCCCATTTAGCCGTCAGCTGCAAAGCTTCCATTAAGCCTCAATATTTCCCCACCACAGAAGGCAGAGAGCCAGAAAGATCAACAGATATTAGCTAGGCAGGCAGACACACGAACATCTTGATGTCAAACAATGCGCCTGCAAGGGAACAGATGCAGAGAGCCAAGGTCCAGTGCGACAACACGGCCGTCAGCCTGCACGAGGGCGCTGAGAGCCATGCAAAACGGGCACGGACAAGCCCAAGGAATGGGAAGCGATGGTCAACGGGTCCTCCTTTCCTTTTCCTGAAAGGATGTCTTTTTCCCTAAAAAATGTGCTTAAAATATTACATTGAGCATTGCTTGCCTGGCAGCTTGTTGCTGGGCAAGCTCTGGAGATGGTAACTCCAGTTAAATGTGATTGCTTTGAAATACTTTTGCTAAGAAATATTTATTTGCTGCAGAGTCGGGGTAGGGCATCTCACAAACCATCGCTTCTCCTTGGAGCTACAAAAGAGAAGTCCTTCCCCAGCCCCCGGTCCCCGACCCTTCACCAGGCAGGACGATGCTCGCCCATCACTTGTGACCCACCTTGACACCAACAGGTGGAAAGGGCAATTACCATCATTAATTGTATTAAAGGAGGGCGATGGGACAAAACGCTAATTACACAACATCCCCGAGCCCAACCCAAACCATGCAGCTTTCAGCGGTGCCGTGACCGGGCTGGTGCTATTCGCATAGCGCAGCACACAAGGATTTTCTCTCTCTCCTGTCCCCGTAAGTGTCCTACCAGGCACCCATCAGTGTAACTGAAGAAATCTGAGGGTACAGACAAAACCAAAGACAGAGGTTTGACGGGCACTCAGAGCAGACATTAAAAAGATGGATAGAGCATAATGGGATGTTTTCTGAACAGAACTATGTGGGTTGTGTGCTGCCAGTGCCTTTCTGCAACCTCCCCCCCAAAATGCATTCACAAATGCACCGCCACGAAACTCCCTGCACAATGACTCGATGCCAAGGAAAAAAAGAAAAGCCCCTTTTATTCGCGGCATCTCACATCAATGGCTACTTTATATTAAAATCAAGGCACATGCTTTCAAAACTTAAAAGCTGCAGCAGAGGAAAAAAAAAAAAAAAAAAAAAAAAAAAAAAGCCTTCCTCCTCTCCCATTAACACTTTTCTAACCATCCTTTTGGCTGCTTAGCCCTGCACAGTATCAGGTGCAGGGCTACACAATCCCCCGAAACAGGAAGGAAGGAATTCATGTCAGATGCTCAACAAGTGCTGACCCTGGGATTTCTCATTCTTGCAACTCCTGTAGCAAAATTGTCATGAATGGCCCCCAAATTCCAGGGGCCACGTTTTGAGAGGAGCATCTGGTGACTCAGCAGCTAAAAAGGCACCTCGAGGCAGGAGGCAGACAGAGCTCCGGCTAGCAGCCTCCCGCAAGAGACCGAAGCACTCGAAAACCTCATTTATCAAATAAAGCACCTTGAGTGCCTTGAAGCCATTTACAGCTGAGAGTTCATTTTACCTCGGCAGAACTGGATGATGTGATGCTTTCTTTCGCTAATTCTGTGATGTAAATAAATACGCCCGCCCTTGCGGGGCAGGGATTTAGGTACAGCCCGCGCCATGGATTTTGTATCGCTGCGAGCTATTGTGATGGAAGGAAAGCTCTGTGCATCTACAGAATCCCCGGCGTGGCACGGGGGATGCGCTGCCTGCCTGTGCTTTATTCCCGTGGGTTACAGAGTCTGAAGTTAGAGTTGTAACGGCAAGCAAAGCAATAGGAATACATGAATGCTAATAACAATAACATCCTAAACTAGCCTTAAATCTTCATCTCCTTGTTTAACCTCTAAGCCTTGTTCTGCAGAAGTGCAGGGCAGGATATCAGCTACCAAAGCAGCTGAAGGAAATCGTGTGTGGCCGTAGCCCAGACTTGCCCCGATTGTAGCCTGAACCTCGCAGAAGTGTCGGCAAGCTTCAGACTTCAATGCCAAATTCCTCACATGAAGGAGAGCAGCATCAGTCCCACCTCACCCCACATATCTAGCATCAACATTGTGATAGAAAACAAGAGTTTTACTGAAAAGGTACCGGTAACAGCTCAGCATCTTTCGCCCTGTGCTTTGGCCTTGGAGCTGGGCTGTGGAGTCACCATCGCAGAGCCTGGAAAGCATCCAGGAGGCGTTTAAGGTCTGAGAACAACAAACCCAAATCACCGTCCTCACTGCCACCCTCGCTGTGACTCCCCGGACAGGTACACGTTCCAGCTGACAGATGGCCTATCCAGAACACATTTGAAGATCTCTGCCGAACCCTTAACGAAGATATTTGCGGCGTTACAATTCACGCTCCTGGTCCTTTCCACTTCCCTCACCTGGCCTCGCCATTCCCTCTGGTCCTCGTGCAGCAAACAGACCTCACAATTATCCAGCTGAAGCACACGCGCTTGGAGAACAGCCGTGAAGTAATTAGCACAAACACAGAGAAATTAGAAATGCGAAAGGGAAAGCCTACCAAACCTGGTTTTGTCCTAGACACGGCCGAGGGGACCCAAACAGCCGTGTGTCCCTGAAGGATGCTCCTGTCCGACGTCCGTGGGAAGCATTAAGGAAGAGAAGGGGGAGGGAAGCAGCAGAAAAGGGTGGCAGTGCCTTCAGCAGTCCTCCTCCTTGGGATGGCGATAAACATTCAGTCCGGCTTGTAATCCAATGGCTAATAATGGCCAACGCTCAGGCAGAGTGCTACCCTAAAACCAGAGCATTACTCTGCCAGCGAGGCTGATGAAAACTTGTCCCCCGCCTACTCTCCAGGCTCCTCCAGCCAGGGTTGGAGCAGCACCAGGAAAACGTGTACAAAGAGGTGCAAAATGATCAGCGTCAAACCTGTCAAGCCTTTATTGGGAATATTACAGTCATTTCGAAAGCCCTACGGTATTCTTTCGGTTGAAGCTGTACGGCTGCTCGTCTTTAGCAGGAGCCGCTGCACAATGGCTTAATTGTGCAGCTCTGCCTGGAAACCCAAACATCCACGTTACAGGTGGCTTAAAGATGACAGGCTTCACTGATCCCCTTCTGAGCGTCTCGGGGGATTGTCTGGGCTGCCACTCCTTGCTGCAGGAAGAGGGGCACGGAGCACAGCCCCTGAGCATGGCTGGGGCAGCGCCCTGCTGGTGCCTGCCATTGACGTGCCCCCTGCCAGCATGGGGAATATTTAAACCAGGGGAAAAGCTGATGTTATTTTATTTTTTTCCACCATGTTGCCTCTCTAATTCCACCCAGCTCTTTCAAGGGTTCATGTTAATAAAAAATAGGAACCAGCGTAACAAAGCTCGTGAGACCCTATTCCTATAAGCCATTAAAAAAAAAAAAAAAAAAAAAAAAAAAGAGGAATAAAGCAGAAAGTGGGACTTCTGATTCTGATTCCTCCTCTCCTGTGCCTACCTGATAAAAGAAGGGCTAAGAGCTGAAGGGAGCAGCTTAGCCCAGCACAGCTCAACCAAGCAGTGGGCAAAAATCAGCTCTGTTGTGCCCCTAAGGAAGATCATATGTGAGGACTGCAAAGGAAAAGAGTAAGAATATAATAATCTGCACAAATGTAGATTGCAGATGGCAAAATACTGACTTACCGAGGGAAAACAGCCCCAAATCCCTTAACATCGTCAGAGCCAGCAAGGCCAGGAGTAATCCACGGCAAGCCCGTGGAGTACCAGCTCGTCCCAGGGCCATGGGTGCAGGAGGAGGTGGGACAGCACTTTAGTTTGTCTTTCTGGGGAGATAACACGCTAAGCTTTGATTTTGAGTACGTAACGGGCAGATTTGGGTATGTTAAGAGGAGACTGCAAACACCAGCTTAAGGTAGCTATGCCGGCTCAAACCAGTTAAGAGAGCGTGCCCAGGATCTACCTCGATTTTCTTTAAAATACATAAACATATATCCGAAGTGAAACCAACTCATGCCTTACGCCAGAAAAAAGACAGATTTATATGTAGGTGCATGCGCACACAGAGGTGTGAATCTGTGCGTATACCCACACACGCTCACACATACCTGAAGATCACCTCCTCTCTTTCCTCTGCCCATCCGGCCATACTGCAGAAACTTCTCTTCCAGTATTTTCCCAGCACGCAGTAGGGTGAGCATCCCCTCCTTTCTGGGAAAATACTTCACCCTTTGACATCAGCTGACGGGAGGAGGACAGTTTCATTTCATCTCCCCATTCCTACTTACCACGGCTTGGTTAACCTTGAAACAACACTTTTTCTCCTCTGCATCCGTATACTTCAAGTAACTGCAGGCATTACAACCACCCTGAGCAGACGTTAACAAAAGCTCACCAACTTTTGCTTGCTGAATTTTTATTGTTTTTATTTTGATTCTTTCACTCCCATTCTAAGCTGAGGTCTGATTTATTGCCTGTTGCTTCTTCATGTCTTTGGTGTTGCTGCCTTTCAAGTGCTTTCCTTTTCAACAAATATGGTTGGATTTTTTTTCTAGTTACATTATCTTTTTTTTTCCACTTTGAAACATCCTCTGTTTGTAACTGATATTGTTGGGTTTCTGTGACTCATTCTATTATTTTTTTCTGCCATTATTGCTGTTTGTAATACTTCCTAGCTTCGTCTCATTTGGAACTTAAACTAGTGTGCCATTTATCCTTTCTTTCAGCCTATTAATGATGCTACTAAATACTCCATTAATTAAATTACTTTGCATTCAAATTTGAATGCTAAGTGCAACGTGAAGTTCTGTGTATGACAGAACCTAAATCCTGCCGTGTCGCACACATCGCTGCCTCTCACCAAGTATTTAACGTTTCTTTCCTGTACATTAACTTTGGAGCATAATAAATAAAAGTAAAGACAAAATTAGGATGGCCAAACTTGAGCTGTGTTTAATTTTCACCCACCTTTAATAAACTCGATCTTGAGCAGTATCTAGGTTGACGTTGCTGGATCAGCGCTGGGAGTAGCTTACGGACTATTGGAAGGAGGAATATCTAAGGAAATCCAGTCTTTAAAAGCTTTCTTCCTAATTTTATCATATCCCGAGCCTGCATCCCCCGTCCAGCTCACTGTCTCTACATATTCTGTACTGCCAGAAGGTGACTGTTGTCACCACTTCTTTGCAGGTGCCATGTGATGCCTGACTGCTTGCTATTCCCACACAGGTTTATCTGCTGGCATTTAATTGCCTTTTTTTTTTTTTTAATAATAATTTGGATTTGTGAGTCTTTGTGAAAAACCTTCTGTGGGTTCAAAACAATCTACAAGAAGTGCCAAGCAGCCTGGGATAAATTATTCATGAAAGGGTTGATTTCACAGGTGTGATATATATAACTCCACAACTTCACATACATATCTTGCAGCAGTTGCTGTATAAATATAGTGAAATGCTTACAACAGGAGATGCTTCAGAAAAAAAAAAAAAAAAAAAAAAAAAAAACGAAATAAAGCATCTCTGTTGTAAGTGAAGAAGAACAAGAACCCGCAAGCAACCCTGCCGTACAAATCATGCTTATGGCCCCCAGAAACTGTAGGAACTTCTGACGCTTCCACTTCATCCACGTGGATTCGGTGCAGATTTCAGTCTCACCCTCACTTAGTCTCATCCCCTTTTGTGCCCCCCGAAACCAGCCTGACTTTACGATGATATTTTTCCATATTTACTCATAGGGAAACAAAAATAGTTTGATTCTGGCAATACTATTTCTCCGGACTGATTAGAAATAAAATAACTGTGCAAATCGCCCTAACCAGTTGCTACAAATATATATATAAATAGGATCATCACAGAAGTGCCTTTCCCACTTCAAAAGCTCCATACCAAGTTATTTCAGGAAGCCCAGTTAAACAGCAAAGCCTTGTAAAAGGCACGGCCCGACCAGGGAAAACGTGCTTCTGCAGCACGAAGGGCAGGGGCTGCAGGCGTCTCCAGGAGAAATGCTCGGGAGTGCAGACTGCTACCACCACGCACAGACTTTGGATGTTATGGAAAACTGTTTTAAACCTAATTTTCACGCTAATAAAAATAGTGCCAGAATGACAGCCTTGGGAAGCAAAGCGGCCGTGCTGGGGAGCCTCAAGCCCCTCGCTGCAGCGAAGACTGGAAATTTTTGTCCAAGCCCAAGCACGCTTTCACTCCAACAAGTAACTGGAAAGGCGCACTGCAGAAGCTGTCAGCATTTCTTCACTTTGGGATCAAACACATTTAATCTGAGTTTACAGCGATGAAGGGTTTTTCCTCGTGGTTCCGTGGCTGGGTGCTTCTCCAAGGGGGGAGCGGGGTTCTCCTCTGCATCTCGCACAGCGTCAGCTCTGCAGCTCTGCTCCTGCTCCCTTCACTCCCAGGGCAACCAAAAAAGCCTAAAAATCATAAAAGCTTAGCAGGCAGCTCTGCTGATAACGTGGGGCAGCAGCTCCCACAGAGGCAGCAGGTTCCCACTGCAAAGGGTGTAACAGCAATAAGGATTTGTGTGCTACTGAAGCCAATTTCCAAATCTTTATATGCACAGAAGGCTAACGCTTGCCCCAAAAGCACCTGATCGGCATCAATTCAACTCTAATTTGGACAGGAAAGCCTGTTTATGTACAACTTTCAGGGCACTTCTTCATGAAACTTCTAAAGGTGGAAGCTGAAGGAGACCATTGAGCTTTCAGTGAGGAGAAAGCTCTGATTTGGCATTTTCCCCCTCAAAATGGGCAGTATTTAATCACTCAGTCCTAAGTGGGGTCTTATTCCTCTCCCCTGAGCCAACGCCACTCACGATGGGTGGCACCCAACCCAGTGCCATCTAAATGCCACTGGGCACAGCAGGATCCACAGGAGTGACGCTGGCAGGGAGACCAGCAGAGACGGCAGCCCAGCCCTCCGGGCGCAGTTCTGTGCTACGGGGATGGGAAAGGGCCAGACGTGGTTGAGAAGCTCCTGGTCTGGGCCCCAAACTGAAACCGCATCTTAACGGTGGCACCCACCTGACCTGGGGTCACTCTCCTGGCTCAAAGTTGCTTAAAACTTTGGGTAATCTTATTTCAGTGACGGCACAGCACCGCCTGTCCCCTCTGGGCATGAGCTCAGCTCACGCACCGGGTACAAAGCCAGCACACTTGGCCATCCTGCTGGCCCCTGTGCCCGGATCCCTCGGGAGTTACAGCAGAACGACAGCCCCTGGTTTCCTTCCTTCAGCCTGCACGTTCCTTGCAACCACAGAACAGTCACGCTTTGATCCTTGGATCCGCCCCACGCCTGCCCAGGTACCCACATCTGCTCTGGGCTCTGGGCTCCCCCTCCAAGCCGTGCAGCCCGCCGTGCAGGCAGCGATGCTGCACAGCTCAGCACAGCCGATGCCCCTGTGGGCACCCACCCCGTGCCACGAGCACTGCCAGCAACGTGCCCAAGGCTCACACGCACATCGACTTCAGTCCACCCCGCGGGGTGGACGCAGACAAGCAGAATCGATTAGGTGGGCAAGCAGAACGGCTGCAGGAGACCCATCAGTACAAACAAGTACCTCCACCTGACAAAACAAACCGCTGCCAAGTCTGCAGTTGCTAGTCCAGACATCTGACTTGAACACAAAAAGAAAAGATCAGGATAACCAACATCGAGCGGTGCATTTCAGAGTCCTCATCAGCAATGGACTTTCCTGGATGTGCGGGAGCACAGCGCGCAGCCTCCCCGCCCGGAGCACACGGACAGCTGCTGCTGCTGCAAACCTCGTACACAAACCTCGTACAGTTGTCATTAAGGACGCTCCAAAGAAAGTGTAAGCCAAGACAATGCCAAACTCCATGCAGGAGCCAAGGCAAGGAGAGGCAGGGGAGCGCTTTAAAAATCGGGATACAGAAGGATACAGCAAGCTTTTAAGCAAAGAAAGGCAACACAGCGCAGCAAAGCTAATCACTAACAGCATGCTGCATTTTTTTCCTTTTAGTATTGAGACAATTTGATGTCAATATTTGGTTTTGGCTTTTGATTTTATTAAAATGTTGCAATAATAAGCCATGCTTCCAGTAAGTGAGGAAATTAATGAGTCAGACCCTGGACAAGAGCAGAAAAATCTGAGGCCACTTCTGCTACAGAGCCTGGGACCGATCCAGCCAAGCACTGAGCACCCTCAGCTTTGGCAGGGCAGGTCGGCACCCACGGCACCACGGTCTGAGCACCCTGAGGCTGCAGACAGGTGCCTCTGCAGAGCCGCTGGGTATTAATTAAACACCGGCCTCGTTACGCCCTGGGGCACAGCAGCCGGCATCCCGGATTTCACCAAGTGGGAAGCATCCCCCTTCGGTTCAGTCTTCATCCTCCCTGAGGAACAAAACTGGGAAGCTCTGGGGCGGATTCCACCCCAGCACGGGGGCCACATTGACTTTAAGACAATTGTAATCTTCCCCGTGCAGCAGCACAGCACCCGAGCACAGGGTTTGCACGGGGCACACGGCCCATGGGGAGCGAGCACCCACGCAGTGAGGACGTGGGCACCAGAATCCATCCGAGGGGTCCTGAGCTCAAACCCTGCCCATGGAGGGGTCCGAAACCCAGGGCTTGCTGCAAACTCACGGAGACTCCGCTGCTTTCAGACAGCTGAACATCCCTACAGCCACAAGCAGCATAAAAATGAATAGCAGAGGTTTGTCGCCTGGGCTCCGTGCGAGGATTCATGCTTAACCCCCCCAAAATTACTACTACTCTAAATTGAGTGGGTTTTGTGCTGGAAAAGGCTAGCTCAAAATTGCTCACTAACAGAAGAATAAAGCCCCCAGTCCTGAAGAAATAAAGACTGCTGAACAGCAAATACAACAACAATTTCTCATTAATTAAAAGCAGCGCAGCTTCTCCAAAAATTGCAGACAGATGGATAAACAAAAACAATGAAGGAAGGACAGCAGCAATAATTGTCAAACACTCCGAGGGGAAAGGAGGAAATAGATGCACAACGTGTATTTAACGGAGGGGAGCGATGGACGGAGCCAGCCCAGGGAGGGAGCAGGAGCTGCCTCCTGCCACGTGTGGGCACAGCGACCGCACTCGTGGGCACCAGATGCTTTGGAAACCGTGAAAAAATCATCTAAAGAGGGAGAGTTCAGCAATAAAAGGGGCTGTTTGTATTCTGAATATTGCAAATTAACAGAGCTCGCTTAATGAGCCCACTGGGTGTGTGTGCAAGGAGGGAGGCACAAGCAGGGACACTGGGGACGAACCAGGAACCTCCCCCCCTCCAACAACCCAGAGCAAAAGTGGCGCCTGCGAGAGCAGCCCAGCCCTCTGCTGATGCACAGGGTGGGAAAATCCACGTGTCTCTGCCTGCATGGAAACCGGGGAGCGAGGCTCGTGGCCAGTCCCTGTAGGAAAGGGACAACCAGAGGCGTCCATCACCAGCCCCTGGATGGCGATGGCTCGTGGTGCCCCTTGGGAGCCGGGGCTGAAAAGCAGCTCGGAGCATTCCTCGGCTTGTCTTGCAGCTTGGCGGTGGTTTGTTCTTTTGGATAAACTTCAGTAGGAAACAAATCTTTAAACAGCCTTTAAATCTCTCACCCTCTGCAGCAGCAGCGGATGGCTCCAGCCTCTGAATTATCCCAGCTGCCGAGCTGCAGCACGGCACGGCCCCGGGACGCGATCGGAAAGCTGCAAGTGCCAGATAAAGAGGACAGACGGATGGCTCGGAGACACCAGGCACCCAGGTACGCCTGCCTTTAGGCCACGTGCAGCTTTCCTGGCCTCGCTCCAGCTCCCCCAAAGCCCGCCTAATCCTCCAGGCTATCACTGCAGTCCCGATGGGACCGTAACCACCAGGCTCTTGATTCCTCCCTCCTAGCAGCCAGGACCTGGTGCTCACGTTAATCCATCCAGAGAGCGAGAAACTAAAGGTGTTCTGCTCGTTACCTCGGAGTCACCTGGAACTGCTAACGCACCCCGTTATCATCTTCCCTCGTTACTGCCCGCATTAAAACCAAGAGCCGCTGCACGCGGAGCTGTGCACCCGCTGCTCATCCCTCCTCCAAACACCCCACAGCAGCCAGCGCCTGCCATGGGAGGATAAAGGACATTTTAATATTTGCATCTTTAATGGTTATTGCTCCTGGCTTTTCTTTCAGAGCTTAGTGGACAGCATTCCTTATGCTGTTGTGACTTACTCCCTACAGGTAACTTCAATTACTTTAATTTAAGCTTTTCCATAGCTTCTAACCATAAAATACTTTGTAAAACAGTGCAAATGCATGTATCTCTGGCAAAAGCTCCCAAGTTTTATATCAATTATTCCACCTCCAGCATGCAAAAAGCAATTCTGGGTCCTGCTCCCCTCCCCGCTGCGTGCTCCACGACTGCCTGAGCCGGGGGATGCTCCGGACGGTCCCCAGCTCCGTCCTGCCTCTGCTTCCTCCCCTGTCCCTTAGGGCAAATAAACCCCACAGCAGGGACTTCCCACTCCAGGTCTCTCCCAGCCCCAAGCAGCCTCCTTGTGCTTGTTTTCCCCTATTAAGGGCTCAGCTGAAAGGCTCCATCCACTGCTCAGCTTTGCTTAGACTTCTGATTCCTCACGAATGGGGCTCACAGGACTGGGTGCATACGCACCTTCCTGCCCACACATCCCCCTGAACTCCTGGACCTCTGAGTCCACTTCTACCACATCGGACAAGGAGACAGCAGCATAAAACACTGCTTTGCTGCAGCCCTCATGGAAATGGGCCAAGAGGCAGAAAAGAGTGACCCTACCGGGTCCCAGTAAATAAGAGCATGAATTTATTAGGCAGCCAAGTCAAGAGGAGAACAACATTTTGCACGTCCTCACCTGCAGAAAAGCTTTAATCGGCACTATTAGACAGCAGAGGATGCACGCTCCCCAGCAAAGCGTCCCCTCCCATGCAGCTCTCTGATGTCTAATAGGTGTGGGAGGCCGGTCGAAGCTTGTCCTGCAAAGTCGGGGCATTCCTGAGGGCTCTGTCCGATGCAGAGCCTCTGATGCCTAATGAGGGGTGGAGCTCACTCCAAAGCCTCTTGTAATTTAGCTAGAAAGGCAGCAGACCACAAGGCACAAGTCTATTGGAAGTGAGACTGCTTCCATTCCTGAGGTCAGCAAATGTCTTGATGGTTTTCCCTCCCCATTATTTACTCCTACAAAACCATTTAGCTGAGAGTAGTACTTGCGCTGAAGCTGGTGGAAGTCAGCACACAAGCCAGCAATTTGCTACACATTTGAGCTGGGAACAACTTGACTAAAGGAGAAGAGGGAAACGCGTCTGCGGGTGCCCTCAGCTTACCTGAAATAAATTGGTATTCTCAAATCTCCAGTGCTGAAGTGGAAAAGCTGCATGTGGCTCGGCATCAGGAGGAAACGCAGCTCCCAGTTAAGCATCCAAAGGCAAAGTAACTGCATTTCACCAGTGCAAAGGTGATGCCAGGGCAACTGAAGCACAGCAGTGGTTCTCCTGCTCTCCACTAGTAGAGATGGAACTCCACTGCTAAGATCCCCAGTGCTTCTATCGACTTGTGAGACTGAAAGGAGGCACAGGAGAGGGTGAGGGAGCCCTTTCTGACAAGCAGGGAGTGCAAGTGCGCACCTTCGCACAGCACAGACGATGGCTGGCACTTCGATGTCAAGCTCAGGGGCTGAAAATTCATTTTCCCAGAACCTCAACACTTGTTCAGCACCACAGAGGCCACTGTCCCCCTCCTTCCAGCTCAGTTTCCACCTGGAGAATGGATACCAACGCCCTTTCTGCCTGAAAACCTTTGGTGTTGCAACTCTGGCGTGAAGTCCCGGTGCTCCTCTTTGTAGCTTGACGAATAAACTCAAAAGAAGCTTCAAACAGATAGGTGCAAGTCACGGGGGCAAGCATGGGACTCTGACCAGCACAGGATTTGGCAGGTTTCCATGGAAAACGCTTTACCAGATGTTAGTATTAGTAGAGAAAAGGCGTCGACAGCAGCACCAGGCTGAATTCAGCCTGACGTGTCCAGGAGTGGTGCACGAGAAAGAGTCCTAAGGAAAACAATCCCCGTGCTTTAAACGTTTATAAAAGCCTGCCATCAGGAACACCCCCAATCCCTCAAAGTTTTGCAATTAGCCAAAATAATCATCCTTCTTATGCAGAAAGCCTTCTTTCTAAACACCCAGCCCACGGAGGGTGAGAGGCTCCAGCATCCTGCCGCCTTCTGCTCCCGGAGGGCTCATCGCCGGCAGCCGTTTCTCAAAGGCCACGTCAAAGACTTGCTCACAGGGATGAGCACGTGCATCAGCATCCCCAGAACAAACCTCCTGCCTGGAGCACATCAGCACTGGTACTTTCACAAGCTGGTTCGCTCCTTGGACAAGAAACGGACATGGTAAGGGACGGCAGGGAAGGCGACCTCAGAGTCATCGCACCGCTGCAACAACGGCGGCATGGGAGAGGGCAAGGATGAGAGCTGGAAAACCTTTCTGCTTCTCCCTGCTAGACTTGGGCTTCGTGGCACGGAGGACGCAGACCCCACAGCACTGCTGGAAAGCAATAGCTAGCAGCCGAATCGCTACCAATATTCCCAATGAATTCCGAATTCCTCTAAATCAGCCTGTGTCAGCGAAGGGCAACGCCTGAAAGGATGGAAATAATTCTGAGGCACTTATGAGAGGAAGGCAAAGAAACTCCAAACTTGCTGACTCCTCAGTGTTATTTGGGCATCTGATTTTTCCTTTCCTACTTTTAAAGGGAAAATAGTAAAAAAAAAAAAACAACTACAACCCTTTTAGTACTGACAGCTCATGGGTCTCAGAAAGAGGAAAAGCAGTACTAGGCTGAGATGTGCAGGGCAAGCAGGTGGTCTTACGCGCAGATTTAGAGGGAAAAAGAGGCAATAAACACAAAATGCAACGTACCTCAAAACCTGAGCTTAAAATCCCTCAAATAGACTCAAAAAAAAAAAAAAAAAAAAAAAAAAGAAGCTAAGAGGACTGTCCTGCACCTAGCACAGCACTGTGGAGTCTTTCCTCCCCCTGCTCTTCCCCACCTGACGTTGTGTTTCTTTTCTCATTCTTATGAAGTAATTGAAAGGATGTTGAGGCTTTGGCTTTAACCACAGCAGAGAAATGATGCATTCTGAAATCAGAAGAAAAGGAGGCAAAGAAAAAGAAGAAAAAAAAAGCAGGCTCCGATTTTCTCACTCTTCATGTCAGGTGAGATGAGTCATTTATGCCAGAAGACGTTAGTGCAGAAGTCTTTTAAGGATTCAGAAAAACATAAAGCACGCAGAAGAGGCTGTTAAGAGGAGAGGCTTGCAATTAACAAAGTTACTGTATCACTAACGTGGATCCATGCTGAAACCACCGAGGGTTTTAAGCCATTTTCACAAATGGAATATTCTATTTAAGGCTAAAATCGAGCTCCTTGAGAGTAGCTGGGAAAACTACTTGGGAAGGCAGAGCAAAACCTTCAGATTCCTGAGCCAGATGGAGCCGCTTTGCCCCCGATCAATCACTGTCTGTTGTTATCCTTAAATGAACCCCAAAATAAAACACATTTTGGGAAATAAACACAAATTCTCTGCTCACCACTCGCCTTTCCGCATTAACATCCTTCCCCCAGACTCTGTGTTTTTAGAAGGAACAGCGAACGTTACCAATGGCAACTGCAAAATGTCCCATCAGATTCAGATGCTGATTGTTCTATGCAGAATTGGTATGACATAATGGTAATGATTCCAGAAATTAAAATCACTTTATTTCTACACTTACCACGTGCTAGGCGCTGATTTAAATCACTGCTCCTCGCGGGGAGGCACTGACCCCGTGGTGCACCATCTGGCTAGGAGCCGGGCCCTGCAAACATCTTTCTTTTTTGCACTGCAACACCGCTTTTTGTTTCAGAGCCAAGACGGGGCTCGATTTCATCCCTTCTGCTCCGACTTGGGCGCCATTCAGCACACTGCTTTTTGACCGCAACCTTGAATCCTTGCCCTTACCGTAATGCACCTCATCTAAAAATAAGGGAGTGTGAGGCTGTGCAAAGACACCACTGTAAACAGGATTTAGAGACGTAGTAAGAAGATATTCAAAACAAACACGGCCTGAGGGTGCTGCCTGG
The DNA here is from genome assembly GCF_011077185.1 of Oxyura jamaicensis. Taxonomy (NCBI): domain Eukaryota; kingdom Metazoa; phylum Chordata; class Aves; order Anseriformes; family Anatidae; genus Oxyura; species Oxyura jamaicensis. The sequence continues at coordinate 1,181,311 of NC_048915.1, forward strand.
GACCTCGGACCTTACCGACACTCCTGCTCAAAGGCTCAGCTCTGGATTCCGTATATATATCTCCACGTACATTTGTACACGTATCTATCCATGCATGTGTTTTATGTCTGATCTATTGTACGAACTGCAAAATCTAAGTTAATTTTGCAGCTCCTGCTGAACTGGGTCTAACCGTACTCCTTCTCCAGCACCCCTCCTGGCCGTGATGCATCTCCCCTTCTTCCTCTGAATTAGCATTGCAGATGGAACTGGATGCCTCAAGGCTTTGTTAATGCTTGTCTGAATGCAGCCCAGCCAGATCTAGCAAGGATTAAAAGCTGTTCTCTTCCCTGGGATGTTAAATGACCTTATTATGGGAAGAGATTTGGGTTCTCACACCGCTGTGCTCTGCACCACTCGGCGAACCCAGCAGGGACCCAGCAGAGCATAAACCCGTGGGCTGAGCCAGCCCTTGCTCCGAGGCACAGCTTTCTCCAGCCTGGGCACAGGATCACGGGGCTTGGAGGGGGGAGAAAAAGAGAGACTCGAAGGAGGTAAGAGCTTAACCACATCGACAATATTCTGCAGCAATATTGCTGGCATGATGTGGTGTTCGGAGGTCAGGGAAGGACGCTGGAAGCAAATGCTCAATGGCTGCAGTTTTCCCAAGAAAGCTAAATACTCCACAGAACTTCAAATCTGAACTTCTGTGGAGTGCAGCTGTACTTCTCACACCTTAAACATCAGCCAGCCCTGCTCCAAAGCCACAGGCCTTCCAAGGGCAGAGAGAAAATGACGACAGATTTTGAGTGATCGGTGCAGTGATTTGAAGGGGATAAGTATTTTTGCCTAGGATGCCACCTCAGGGCTCAACAAGTGGTCCTGAGAATGCCAAATCCGATGAACTTCTGCCATCATTATTATTTTTAAATGTAAAATTATATCCTAGTGGCTTCTGATCCCACGTCCTGCCCGGATGCTGTCACCCATAAGGACCTTTGCTTGCAGAAGGCATCGATGCGCAGCGGAGCTCACACACGCTCGAGCACCACTTCACTGCACACCCCACGGAACGGTTTCAGGTGATCTGATGTTGTTTTGGCTAAATTAGCACGCTTTCAGGAAGGGAGTTAATCCATTTTCTTTCACAAGAGGAGACAGCCGCTCCTCCGTCAAGCAGAGCTCTGCTTCAAATCACTACACAAGCATTAATGCTAATCCCCCGGCTTCCCCGACGCTGCTCCGGGTTATCACCAGCACAAAAGTGAGAAGCAGGGCTTAGGGATGAAGTGGGCTGGGAGGGCGGCAGCACGCGTTGCTGCTTTTCAAGGGTTTGAAGTGGGGTGGTTGCTGCAAAACAGCTCGCACAAACACCCCGGACTGAAAGACAGCGGGCGGCAGGCTGGGGGGTGAGCAGCAGTATCTGCCTTGCACAAGGGGATTAAGCGCAGCAGAGATTAAGGCTCGTATTGCCCTAAACGGCCTCTGATTTTGGATGGCGTTTTTATTATTACCCAAGGTTACGGCAGCTGAAGAAATCAGGCATTCAACATGTCTCGTTTCAGGCAAGAACAAGACCTGCAGTACTCAGAATTAAAAGCCATTTTTCGGCTATTAGTCCTACTTATTAGATGCCTTATTTTCCTGCATTAATTAGGCCAATTAACATTTTCTTACTGCGCTTCAAAGGCGGGCTCTGATGTCTCTTTACAAAAGGCTTAACCAGCACTAAGTAAACCCCCAGCACTGCCGCCCCCCGGCTCCCCGGCGCGGACGGAGCTGCACCCCGGGGTGCTCAGCCCCGCGCTCGCACACTTCAGGCTTCCAGCAACGCGTGTTTCCTGGCCTGCAGGCAGCTACCCGCGGAGGCTCGATGCAAAAAATCTGCCTCAGAGCCACGCTTCCCCCCCCCCAGCACTGCACGCAGGAAGGATGCGTGCGGAGCAAGCGTGCGTCAGGCTGGCACGCGCGGCTGAGCTCACCAAGATGCCTGCGAGCACCGGCTGCCGTAGCCTCGGAGGTGCTGCAGGCTGCCGTCAGAATAAATCAAGCCCGGAGCACGTGGCCGGGATGCTTTTCAGCTGTGCCACCCGCGCGGGGTCACAGCAATTCCCATGGAAGCAGACGCTTTCTTATTTAATCCCAAGGATTTTAAGTACGTTTCGAAAACATAGCGCCAAATCCCTGCTTTCTGCTGCAAGGAAAACTAAGGACTTTTTTATTCTTTTTATTATTATTATTTACTAGAAAAGTTCAGCCCTGCTTTCCAACATCCCAGCCTTGCTCACGGTCCTGCCCTCACCACGAGCTATGACACGAATTGCTCAGCGCTGGCCCCTCTTGACACTTGAACACAGCATGCTTCTTTTCAGCCTGAATAATTTGAATGAAACGGGCAATTCAGCTGAGCCTACGCAACGCAGTTCACTGCGAGTTCATTTTAATGCCGCCAAACTGCTTTACCTGTCACTGAACCCAAACCGAGTAAAACCGTGGTGTTCTGCAGGGATCTGGTTTGGGCATCGGGATGGGCCCTGCCCTACAGCAGGAGGTGGGGGGGGCCCATTCCTGGTTCCCGCAGCACAGTGGGGAGGCTGGCAGGGCAGCACAGCTCACTTCTGCACCAGAAAGGGCCCCTTCAGGGCAGGCAGGACCCTGGGGAATGCGGGGGGTCCTGCTGGGAGGGGGCTCTCAACCCTTTGCAGGCTGCAGCAGGCAGTGGGTCTGGGCTTGCACCCAACTGTGCCAACGCATTTTGCGAGCTGAGCCCCTACAAAGCCTTTCCAACGTGGAGCTGAAAGCTCCGTCCCCCCGCAGGAGCATCCTCCCTGGCGGAGGACCACGCCGCTGGGCTTCCTCATTGCACTCACAGCACCTCAGCCTGGAGTGCATTGCCCTGGGTGTCACCAGGTACACCCACACTGGGATATCCCATACTGGGATAAACAGCACCAGACTGGAAAGGCAGCGCTTTAAACCCGTGTGCATGCTAACGTGGTGCCCATCCCTGCAACGACACAGATGTGTACGTACAAATGGGCGGACCTACACAGGTCGCTGTTCGCTCTCCATTACAGAGGCTTCCCTGCCGGGTGTTCAGAGCAAGGTGCTGAATCTGATAATTCCTCCCTACGAGGCTGACGCTCCCTTCACTCACTTCAGCCAGGGGTAAAATCCTGGAGGATCTCTCTGAACAGGACGCATGGAAATGCGATCCCACCAGAAGAGATCAGATTATGATACCGACGTTCAGATATCTGGAGTGCTTCGCTGGAGATTTATCCGGACGTTGCAAGCTCAGCATTTCACCCAGAATATCCTGACATTACTTCCCTTAAAGGCCCAGTTCCCAGAGCACTACGAGAGCTTCAGTTTCCTTTAACAGCAACGTACAGAAAAACAACTTGCCACCTAAATCCTCAAAAACTAGGAGATAAAATCTAAAAATGTAAATAAATAATCACCGCTAAATCTCAGACTGTGCTATCCTTAAAGCCTCCTGGCTTTCCAACCATTTCCCCGAGTTACGTAGCTCTGATTTATGTGTTGTCTCACCCCATGCTAGCAACTGGTGGAGCCGCGAGCCAGCCAGCTGTTTGGAAACAACCGAAAGATGTTGGGAAGGGGGCGTTGGGAGGAGAGAAAAACCCCAGCAATACGAGCTGAAGTGAGAAGAGCTGATTCATAAATCTGAGCTGCACGAATACCGTAATGCCTAACTAGAGCAATTTAATCTCCAACTCCCTCCCAGTACTGGGAAGCCTTCAACGAACTGCAGAAATCCAAGGCTCAGCAGCCACAACAATGCTGGGGCCCACGGGGCATAGTTTAGGAGAGGAAATTAATAGAACTAAAATGCAAATAATCACCTCCCGAAAGAGCCCGAACGACCTCCAGCAGCAAGGCTTGTCCCAGCAGGCTCCTGCTTCCATTCCCGGGGAGCGAGGCGGCTGGGAATTTCCCTCCCGACCGCCGCAGGTGAGCACGGGATCACAGCAGGGACCTCCCCGAGTGAAGTCCCCTTCTGGCTGTCACTTTGCTTTGTTTCAGCCAGCAAGCACCCAAAGCTGGGCCCTGCTCTGCTTTCTCAGGACTCTGCATGCGTTTTGCCAAATCTGGGCTTATTTCCACTTGTCTCCTCACGCCAGCAAGTACCTACTTTCCTGCAAAGCAGCCAACTGCTCCTAGAAATTGTAGGTATTACACGATACTTAGGTTTTCTGTAAAAAGCAAACTCATCCAGATGACCACTGTACCAAGTCATTACGTTAGATGTTCTATTGAACAGCTTGCCACAGCCACCAACAAAATAAATTTCTATTTATTTTAAATGCTACCTCACAAACCAGGATGGACTCAGAGCAAATCAGAGTTTGGGATTCCATTTCCTGCCCGTTCAGGATTTCCAGGAAGGGTCAAAGCCACTTTCAGGGACCATATTCTACTTACCAAGCATCCCTCATTATGCAGCTGGCACGGGGCAAGACAGAGCAGCCGAGCACCCTTAGATAACGGAGGGCTTGCACGTCCATGAGAAGCACCACGTAGCACAGCTCTGCTTCAGTTACCGGGATTTTCCTATTGCGGAAGCTCAAATAATAAGAAATTGTCTTTTCTTCCCAGCTGGGGTCTGTGAGGGTTTTGACTCTTTGTCTGAGAACAAGTTATTTTAATTCTGCGTTTAGCTTTACTGCATGCAAGCCGGTCACCTCCTTGCCACTGTGGTTTGGCCCCGTGCCCGCAACATTTGATGCTTTTCTCGAAGCCAGCCCAAGGTGCACTTCTGCGCTGCAAAAACATACGGCTGGTGGAGGGACAGGCATAACACGATGAGGTGACCCAGCGCAGGCGTTCAGAAGAGGGAGGATTTATTTCTGAGGACCAGCCGATGGGGTCGGGGTCACCTTGGAGCCCACCACCACCTGTCCCAGCAGCAGGGACAGGAATCTGCTGCCCTGTTTTCTCCCCAGGCTGCTGCTCCCTGTGGCTGGGGCTAAGCGGCAAGGACGGAGCTCGCAAGGAGATGCCCTTGCTTTGCACCTCCTCTGCAGACAGGGCTCTCGAGCTAACACCAAAAATACCCTTGAATCCAGCCCTGACAGTTGCTCTGGAAACAACACTGCAAGGCAGAGCTTCTGCTAAAGAGAAAGCAACAGGGAAAGCTTTATGCCATCCCAAGTCAACTGCTGAGGTCTCGAATAAATACCATCTGGAGCTCTCCTGCAGACCTGCTGCCATTCCCTTCAGATGCAGGATCCACCTAACATACCGCACAGCAGCTGCAGATCTGGGCAGGCTTCCTGCGAGCCGTGCCGCCGATCGTCTTCACCTGCAGAAAATATTGGCTGTGTACAGCACGCCGCAAGCGGGAGGAAGTGTGTACAAATTAATTACTTGCCTGAGGCCACTTGATATTTTTCTTAACTAGGTCAAATAAACTGTAGCAAACCACTCTGTCTCCCTCGCCCCTTAAAAAGAACACCGAGCTGCAGGTTTAATGAACTGAGCTTCCTTCCAAAAATAGTGCAGGCTGAGACTGCAGCTTCTCCGATCGCGTAAGATGTACAGAAAAAATGGAAAAAGAAGTCAATGTTGAACCTGCTGAGGTCCGACACACACAGCAGCAGCCTTCAGTGCTTCTAACCGCAAGGAACAAATCCTGCTTTGATGCGGCAGCAATAAGGCCTTCGGATTTTCACCTCTAGGCCATCAGCTCAAGGCCTGAGGCAGCTCTGGTGCTGCTGTTATCCAGTCAGAGGGCCTCAGCTGAAGAACCTGAAGGCATGGGTTCATCTGCCTTGATCCCGTGCCATCACCGACACTGGTGTTAACTGGGAATAACACGCTGCTAAGTTGCAGTTCGGCACAGAAATACAGCCACCAACAGCGCGGGGCCACGAGGGCCTCAGCGTCCATGCCCACACAGTCAGACATGGCAAGGGCACCCCATCCGAAGTCATTTTGGTGGAACCATGCTAAAAAAACTGCACTCAGCGGCTCACAAATTGCCCAGCAGGAACCCAGAACCCCTTACGGACTCACGGTCGCTCTGCAGGCTCACTCCCCAGCGCTACCCCCGACAGATTCTGCACCAAAGCCGTGCCGCACCAGCCAGGCAAATCATGGCTAGAGCCTCCATGGACACTGCTTGTAATATCACTGGTGGCCTATAAAAATACTCTCCAAAGTATTTATTGGTCTTCTTCCAGCAGGGATGATGGCAGAGCAACCATGCAGGCAGCTCATGTCGCTTTGAGTCAGACCAGGGTAATACCTGAGCTTCAGCTGCTGTGTTTTATGCCTGTTGCAAAGACAGCCCCAAGATATTCTGCAGCACACGACTTCCTCGCTGCTATTTCTGATTTACTCCCAGATCCTCAAAACCACTTTTGTACAACTAATGGGTCTTCAAGCTTGCAGAAAGCCTCAAATCAAGTCACAGCTGTACATATGGAATTATATATATATTTCTTTAAAAGCACAAAAGCTCCAAGGATCTAAAAATATTTTTGAAGCGAACAATAAATCCTCCCCCCACTCCTGAAGACTATCTCTCAACTTTGCTGATAGTTCCTGAACTACATTCACCTTCAGCAGTAAACAGAAAGATTTGTTAGAAAATGAAACGGGAACAAAAATAGGACCATATGAAAGAATTCTTCTTGCACTGAGCTACGGGACTCAATACTGGAAAATGCCGCAGTTTACAAAGAAGTCAAAAGTGCCCTTTGAATGAGCAGCTGCACTTCACATCTATGTTTAATTGAAAAACAGCTGGGATGAAAAGTGGCTGCTTATCAAGAGCTAATAACTACATTTCCTACTAGTCTACAGAGTGCTCCATCAGTGGGGCAATCACACATACATATATACACACACAAATAAAAAGATACAGCATGTATTGGTTTTGCAAAATGGCATATTCCAAGGAGGAGTCTGTTCCCATGGAGGGCTCAGTCGGGCATCTAAACAAGCCGAAGCAAAGCCGGCCGTCTCATGCCAGCAGCACCCAGCCCGTGCGTGCTCCCGCAGCGCGCTGAAGCATTGGGCACAGAGACCGAGGGCTCCTGCGGCTGCTTTCCAGAGCTCCCTGGGCATCGTCCCACCGCCTTACGAAGCCAGACAGGTGGCAAACCCTGCACCAGACAGGAAGAAGTTAGGAGTGAAGGCTGGAAGTACAGCAGGGGTAGGGCAGAGGCAAAGAGGTAGGACAGCAGCAGTTTTGGGGCAAAACCCAGCGCTGCCCGTCCTGGAGGATGGGGAGATGCCCTGTCTGTATCTCTCTGCACCCCACATTTTGCACCGTGGCTGATGGTTGAGCCCCGGCAGCACCACCGAGGGTTTCCTCCCTAACCTCGTTATTACCTTGCATTTCTCTGCACTTAACAGCTTAAGCCTCTTATCTTCCACATGCTCTGAGTCCATGCAAATAGCGCTAATAAAAGCAAGGGATTCTCATTGTAGCACAAATCTCTTCTCAGGGCACGGTGGTGGCCTTTTTTTCTCTAAGCACCAGGAAACAGTCTGGGAAGACAAAGGAGCACAGCCTCAGAGGACAAAAAAAATGCACAGACCAGCTAGGACACACCAAGTGGAGCCTTTTATTCGCCTGTCCCAGGCCGGCAGCTCCATCCCTCGGAGTTCAAGTTCAGGCTCGGAGCAATTCCCAGAAGCCAGCTAAGCCTGCTGGGTGTATTTGAGCCAGTGTCTCCCTGCTTCTACAATTTAATTTCTAAGTCTGAACCCAAAAAAACAAGAAGCAGACTATACTGCCTCCATTTCCTTATGTTCAAAGGACGAGCAGTGAAGGAATCCAGTCTTCTCCCTGTACTTGTTGGCCAACACGGTGCTCCCTCTGACTCCAGCATCCCATCTGCTTTCTGCAGGTCGTATCGTGGCCTTTAACCTGGGTACTATCTCCCCACCTTTGATCAAGCATCTGGCTAGGTTTAAGGACAATTTATGTACTATCATTGTATTCCTGTGCTTAGCAGATGGAGAATAAAAAGCACCAACCAACAGACAAGGGAGGGGATTGGGAATCAAACCCTGAATCCTCCTCCTGTTTGTGAGCCAGCGGATGAGACGTCTTTTCTCAGCATCCACTTCCCCAACATACCTCCCACTCTCTTCACCCACTTGCACAACTGCCCTGAGCTTTGCTGCCCTAGAAGAGCAGCAATTTCTCAGCGTGCCTGCTAACTTCAAACGGCACCAGCTAGGAGGTTTTACCCTGCAGTTAGCCAGAGCAACAAGAAGCAGGGAGAAAATGTACAGCAAGAAGAGAAATGCAGTAAGCAGTCTACAAGTATACAGCTTTATCCTAAAGTTGCTTCAGTCGCATAGAGATTATTAACTGCCAGCTAATACAGCCTAGAAGACACAACATTGCCCTTTTCATAGGTTTTCAATGCACCAGGCTTTGCAGCAGCTTCAGGGTCAGGCGTGCAGCACATCTGCCCATCAATCAGTATTGTGATAATCAGATAATGATGGACTACAAATAACCACCTAATCTGGTTTCCCGGAAAGTTTTGCACAGATTAAGAAGGACAGAACAGCTCCTTGCCCATTAAAGAGGCCAGCACCGATTTGGGGCCACGCACTGGGCTCTGAAGCCGCTCCTGTGCCAGCTCGGGATGCTCCAGGCAGCAGCAGCCAGAGCCTGTGCACGCACGCAGAGCCGTTCAGTGGTGTTTGCAGAGGGTAATAGCAGGCAGGCAGGCAGGCAGCTTTGGCGAGCTGTAATGCAAAGTGCTTCCCGACCCTTTGTCCATTTGCAGAAACTCTGTAGAAATCTGAAAATAAAGCTTGCTGCAGTCACAAGAGCTGCCCGGCTCCACTGCCTGCAAGCTGGGGGACAGGTGAGACCGGACAGGTCGTGCAAGTCTGGCAAACAATTGCATTTTATCAGGAAATCGCTTTGCATTTCATTGAAAATAGCACACAAGCCAGTGTTTGAAGAAGCCGTAAAGGCAACTATAACCCCCCCCCCCCCCCCAATATCTTTATTTTGTAGATATTATTTGGACTTGATGATCTTGAAGGTCTTTTTCCAACTTCAATGGTTCTTTCACTCTATCGGTCAATTTCCCCCTTCCTCCCATGTCAGTGCAGTCAGAAGTCACCAGGTTCACGTGCAACCCTCCAGAGGAACCAGTCTCAGCTATTTCACATCCTACCTCAGATGCAAACAGCACGGGCATCCAAATAATCCTGTTAACACGAACTAGATTAATGCAGATCACACAACTATTTCAAAGTATGCTGGCATGCATAGTCATCTTTATCTGGATAATGTGTAACACCAGCAAAGCCAAGCCCATGTCTAATCAGAAATGTTCTGTTTGAAAGTCCCGAGCTGCCCTTCACAACACACCAGCCAGCATTTGCTCTCCCTCTCCCCCCCCCCCCTTTTTTTTTTTTTTACCTCCTTTTCCTTTTTTTAAAGACTGTGACTCTTCAAAGAGAATTTTCCACGCTTCGGACACATGCTGTGTTTAAAGGCTTGGGAAGCCTTTTTAATTTGAAAAAGACACCAGCAAAAACAGAAACACTTGAAAGGAAAAGCACTCAGGAAATATTAATACGAAAGAGGTGGGATCCATGTGTTTTACTTTGAAAAGTTCCAATATCTGAAAGCTCACACATACCTTGATAGACACCAGCGGGCCAGCCAGGATGTACGACATGGTATTTCTGTTAGCCACAAGTCCTTTCTTCTTTCTTTTTAAATAACTATGCGATGGCTTAAACTCAAGAGACTACTTACAATCCATACTTAATAAGACTGTCATGTTCGAATAGTTGTAGTCCACATAATCAGTTGTTCATGGATGTATTTAATTACCTAACATTACGGTGTAGGGGGTTGCATTTTCTAGAATATCATTACATATTTTCATTTTTGGAAGCCAATTTACTGCATAAGAGGATTCAGGACCAGCCAGTGGCCAGTGAAGCCCCTGGAGTAGAGGGACACAAATAATGTCATGAATTATCAGCTTCAAAAATTAAGTCCATAAGTGACTTGGATGTCACTTATTGTCACTGGTAAGTCCATTAAGGCCTGGGATGAAGCCATTTGTGCACTTCTGAAATATTTTTGAGCTAAAAATGCAAAACATTGCGGCAACCTGGTTAAGCAGAGCAGACCTTCAGGTTCACAGCCCTTTTCAGGGCACCCAAGACTTGTTACCTGTGCTGTCAGCGTGGGGCTGAGCTCTTCCCCCACACCTTGGGAGATGCTCAGACGCCTCCTGTTCAAGGAGCAGACCAAGCCCAGCACTGCTCAGTCTGTGAGATGCAACAAGACCGCAGAGCCCAGATACGAGTAAGGTTGTTTCACCATGTGAGTGCTGACCTGCTCTGAGAAAGTGCTGGAGGAGAAGGAACGGAGAGGGAATGAAAACTCAGATGTTCCAGAATTTCCTTCTGGATTCAAAATGTTCTTCCAGTGAACAATGGGATGCTCTAGACTTGCAAGGCTAAAACGCGTTTGCAGCTCGAGTATTTCCCTACTGCCTTTCTGATGCATTTACACCCTGAAATGCCATTCCCGACATGTCAACAGTTTCTTAGTGCTGCTGAAACCACAAATTTACACCAGCTATTTTCTCAGATTTCTCCAGTGACCTCCTAGGCTAATACAAAGCACCTACCGCCCGATGAGTCTCGCTTGGAGGAACAATGAAGGATTCATCAGCGTGCTGCAGAGGACAAATCCCACATCTCGAGCTGCCTCAAAAAGCCACAAGCATTCACGCTGTCATCAGGAAACGCGGCACGCCTTCAGCTTCCAAAATCACGCCACGCTTTTTATATTGCGTCCCCTTAGCTCCGAGATAATAAATAATGCCAACGCACAGCAATGACACAACGCCACTATTATTGGAGCACAAAACAGTTATTAATGAAACGTGCATGAATTTATTGCAATTATACAAGTGAGGAAACTGCCCGGAGAGCTTCAGGTTCTTTTTTCCTGAAGCCCTACAGAGAGTGAAGTGGTGCAAAGCTGGTCCATTAAAGCAGTCTCAAGGTGTATTTAGGTACAGAAAAGCCAACAGTGGAGCTAGCTGCTCAGTCAAGGCTTGCTGGCCAGAAGGTTTGAAGTATGGATGAGTAAGGTGCCCTGGAAGAACTGTGCCAGGGTCCAAACCCCACTGCCTCCACGAGCAAAAATTAAAGCCTTTGCTTTCAGGCACCGAGAGCCAAGCAACAGCTAGGTGTTAAGTGATCTGGTAGGAAAAAATTACTGCTAATAACAGGGAAAAAAAAAAAAAAAAGGAAAAAAGTACAGCTTCAGAATATCTGACATCGTTTGCTATTATGCTTTGCCAAAAACGCACCCGTGGCAAAAGGGGTGGAGTAAGTCAAGAAGTCACCTCTGAGATGCTTTGGGGCAAGCAGCACGCCTGCAGCTGAGCTCCCAATCTCTGCCACAGAATGGAGTGACAGCAAGCAACACACCAGAGGAACACGCCTGATTAAAGGGGCAATGCTATTCCCAAAACAAATGGGAAACTGGGACAGAGCGTTTTATTCTTTCTCCACCAAAAATAAATAAATAAATAAAAAGACGCGAGTTGGTCTGCAGATCAGGTGAATTCCTTGTGCCCGGGGCTGCGAGTGGAGTTAGCTATATCGTGTGCTGGGCAATTATTAACGTCTTTGTTAACTCATGAAAAATACATAACACATGTATACACACCAGGATAAAACAACTATCACTGCGAAAGCCATGGCATGAATATCCACGGCAAATTAAGCAAGCACAGAGCACCCGTGTGGCACAGCATACCTGTGCGACAGAGAAAGCAGCAAGTGAAAATCAGAGCAATGAACATTTTAGTGTGTAGGGGAAGGGCTGGGATAGTAAATTAAGACCTGTACAGCAACCCACAGCAGCTAAAGCAGCTTGAGCCCATGATACAGACCTGAAGACGTGTTCTGCAGCAGTTGAGCAAGCAGCCTCGCTAGTGGCTTAAGTAGCATAGACTGCACGATTTATTTTTGAGCCAATAAAGAAAAACAAATCTGCTGCCCAAATAAACCAGAAGACATTTATACACTTACAGCAACAGCTCAAGCTGACAAGATTGGAGCTAAATATTAGCAGAGAGGCAAACAAGGCCCCCGTTTGCTGTCATTTGGCCTCCCTGTAAGGGACGTGGAAATGAGGTGACATGGAAATGCCACCCAAGTCATTTATCAGCGCCAAAGCCCAAACAACCTCCCCACGCTGACTGCATTCACACACCCTACTGCAATTCGATTTTGCATTTTCACCAGCACTGGGCAGGGTGTGTTGAACCAAGCCAGTGGACAAATGAGCCGAACTGTGAGGACGCGGTGCCAGGGGCAAGCTGCAAGCCCCTGATGGAGCCACTGAGCAGGAGAGCAGCATCTGGCACCAAGGCTCTGCATACAACTTCTAAAGCAGCGAAGCTTCAGCCAGCAAAGTTTCCTCCAAAAAAAAGTCAGAAGTAGATTAAGAAGAAACTCAGAAAGAGCAGAATCTCTTGTAAAATATTTGCAGAAATGGAAAAATATGGTAAGTGCTTGCTGTATCCTTAGACCTTATTTCCAGCGGTTTAACAAAAGGGACGTTTTCCAGCTCTGAGAAGCTTGCCGTCTTTATGACCTCCCAAGACCGATTCTTGCTCTGTACAAAATGACAGAAATCTCTCAGACTTCAGTGAAACTGCATTAAAACTTCCCTTGTCACCTAAGGAGGAACAAAAGTGCCTTGCTTTGTTTTTAAGAAGTCCATTTTATCCGCTTCTAGATTAAAACACTACTGATACCAACATACAACTTGCTTTATTGCTAATGCACTGAACGTTCAAATGCTCTCCATGCTGAAAAGCAACACGAAAATCTTCCTGTCCACCTCGGGGTGTCTCAGGGCCCGCAGCCATTGCACACGCGCAGTTCTGGGGAAAGACCATTGGCACAGCAGAGCACCTGAAGGAGCTGCTCGCCCTTCCTCTGTTCTTATGCATCTCCATCACGGGCAGGGATTATTTCAATACACAGACCATTTTTCCATCTTTCTGTTGAACACGGGTGACCTGGGCAGAGTTAATTCTGCCCGGGAGGTTTTTGGTGGAGCCTCAGCTGCCACCTCTCAGATTTGCTCTGTCCCTCGGTGCTTCTGCTGCTTCGAAGAATCACAAGCAGAGATTCAATTCCCAATGTGGTGGGTTTTCAAGGATCCACACCAAGACCTTCACTTTACAGTTGAGGACAAAAAGAAGGTGATGGAGTGGCATCCCCTCTGCAGCCTAAGCTGTGGGAGACCTGCAAGGTTTCCTTAGCACCAGCTGGAGGTTTTGCCTCGTCCTGCTGTTTCCTTCAGATGGAGAAGATTTAAACAATTCATTTTTTTGGTGAAAAAAATGCAATGACGTCTTGTTTCTTCAATCTCTACTGAAGGAGCCACCCAATTCGAATTAAGCTAGTGCCTGAACAGGAGTTTTTGCTGTTCAACCTCCTGCGAAAGGCAGCTCTGGATATGTCAGGGGGCTGCTGGGGATTCCCGGTATTTTTGCGAACAGAAGGTGCATGAGTTCAGCAAAGGGCGAGTTCTTCAAAACCTCTTCCTCTTCGCTCAGCTCCATTTCAAGCTCCAGCTGCTGGACCTGGAGCCAGCTGTTCCTCAAGCAGGGATTTCTGCAGGCTTTGTAACTTTTTCATAGCAGAGAATTTGGGATAGAAAGCACCAAATGGCTGCTCTCAGAAGACTAGTGACAGAAGAGTTCGTGGCTTCTCCTTTTCTCTCCATCTGCTACAAAAGGACAGGAAAAGGGAGAAAGCTCAAAATAGCAATTATTCACTGCCCGTCTCTATCCTGCTGGGAAGGAGCGGAGCAGCCGCAGCCTGGCAGCCCCGAGGGCTGAGAGCACAAATGCTGCCAAGGGCTGCAGCAGCACCAGGAGCCGTCTCCTCCGGCTTCTCTGCAGGTGGGTCACCAAGCCAGGCGGGTCGAGGGCACCTGCTGATGGCTGCGGACACCTCGTGCACCTTAAAAATCCAAGATGGAAACTCCAGAGTGGAGATGGAACGATACCATGGGCATCTACAGAGCTGGCAAATCTTTTTCTTTAAAAAAAAAATGGAAATATGGAAAAATGCTGCTTTTTTACTTGGCAAGGAGTTGTTCTTATTGTCCACCAAGGCATAAAAGTTCTCCCAACAAAAACTGCATGGAAATCCCTGAGCCAGATCATTTCAACTCATAAAGAGGTTTCTGTTCCAGCAAGCCTACTCTACGATGAAGCACAAATGCAAAGGTTGCTGCTTTTATAGCCAGAAACTTCCTCCGAAGGAGATAACAAAACTCTTTGTGGAGACCCCTAAATACGAATCGCTACCGTATGTACGTCCATTATTCCCCGTGGAACTAAAACACCGGGGCTACAGAACAACCGAATGCTTTAACAGAGAGCCTTTCAAAGTGCTCGAAAATCTCTGAAAAATCTCTGAAACCCAGCTCTGGGTAGTCATGCACCCTCCAATGTTTTTCTCGAAACATTTTTAACATGTTTTTCTCCAAATAGTTGTTTTAATGGAGCAAAGCTGCTACACAGTGAAATAAATCCTTTTAAAAGGAAGGGTCTGATAAACCTCAGCTCGTCAGCAGACGCTCCAGCAGAGTCTTTGCGTAACTTCTTGAGCTATGCAACTTTTCAGGAGATGCTAAAAATAAACCTGGGGTAGGAAAAATAAATCACTAAGTTCCAAGTCAGCTCTGAGAAGATGAAAAGAGGAGCGACTCGAGGCCTGCAACACCCAGAGACCTGAGGATACTCAGAGACTAAGCAGAGATCCGAGAGCAATGCCAAGGCGTGCAACCAGGAATTGCACAACAGGCAGCGGCATCCTCAGCGTCAGGCTGTATCATGCAAATTGACACCTCGGGTAACACTTACGTCTCCCTCTCTCTTTCCAGTTCTTTATGCAAAGTGCAAAAGATTAGCCCGAGCTTGTTGCGACAATCCACTTTTCTAAAAAAGTCAATACATAAATTCAAGGTATTTACTGCATTTGTTCTTTAAATGATGCACTTTGATCTCCATGCTGATAGCAAGTGATTGAGGCTAGCCTAGAGCACAGCGGCAGAACATTGCTCTGCAGCACAGCACAGCGAGGCAGCAGCTCGGTGCGTTTGGCATTGCCACGTCTGTAGCTACTGAACAGAGAGCGTAACGTGACCCTTATGAGTCTGGAGGAGAAAGGCTCCAGCTTCCCTCTCCTCTCCTCCCAGTGCTCGTGCATACCTGCCTGCTTAGGAGCGAGGAGTGACAGACAAAAAGCCTGGCTGAGACTGAGGTTTGCTGAGACAAACTCCAAAATCATCAGATCTTGATTAAGCACGTCTCTGGGAAAGCAGCCTCCTTGCCAAAGTCACGTAATAGCACCTCTGGGGACTGCGTCCCAAGACGCTCACACTGCAGTCACTGGTCTGCGTTCCGACCAGCTCTGATGTTATCCGTAACTGTTTCTATTTAATGCACATTTGATCATTTGTACAATGAATTTGGCAAGTCCCAAATTCAGCTCCATCAATATAAATCCACTACTGTGCTTCACGCTGGACTGTAAACTCAAAGACAAGACTGTCTCTCATTATGATGTAGATCCACCCTTAATCTTCTCTCAGTAAGGAAATTGCTCTGTTCTCCTCACTAATAGCCAGTCGTCACATTTATCCTAATGTAAATTCATCTTCCTGGCCATGGGGAACCAGGGCTTTGTACAGGAGCAGTTGAGGTCCTGCCCAGCTTCCTCTCCCATCCTCCCAGGAACCGACCTGACGTGCTCTCCTCGTGTCTCCTCCTTACACGTGCTCCAACAGCAACCTAACAGAGAAGCTCAGCAGGGCACTCCTTCCTACCTGGAGCTAAATCTCCATTTTCTTGTCTGTGTTCTCCACGGGACACCAGCAGATGCTTGCAGAGATCAGGGGAGCTGAGACCCAAAGTGCTAACCCTGTCTGCAGAATCAGCTCTGCCGCTAAGCGACTGGGGTAACCGCGTTCTAGCTCCCAACTAACCAGACAATCAAATGGGATCACCACCCGATGGAGATCACGGGATCTTTCGCCTCAGCAGTGACATCGCAAAGCTGCAAGGAGTTTGGTGGGCTCTACTGCAGGTCTTAGGAAAGCCAGCTGGTGGGTTACAACATACGAGTGAAAACCTGAAACACGTTCCAATGGCCACTGGGTCCTCACCAGTTCATGGCCAGATTCCCGAGTTTGGGGAAAAGGAGCAAGACGAGAGTCTACGAAATATGGCACGGGAAAGGCAGATGATAGCAGGACTTCTCACATCCCATATCAAAACTGTACAGGAAATCCAGGAAGGAGAGCATCCCGTATGTTTTCAATACAACTCACAGGATTTGAGCCTGAACTACAGGAAATCTCACGTTACACGGATGTCTAGCAACCCTACCTCATGGAACACCGTGGGAGCTGGACCGGAGCCTGAATTCCTGCTCTGCTCCCAGCTGATATTATACACACAGAGCACGCTGGTCACATCTCAGAGCACAGCAACGCTCTAGCCTTTGCTTGGAAATGGTGGAGGAGATCTGCTGTGGCGCTGCACCCCTCCGGTCATATCTAATCCTGTATTACGGCAGGAGAAAGCTCCCAGGCTTGTGTAAGCCATGGGGGCACCTCTGCACGAATCCAGCAACCAAGGAGAAGAAAATGTGGCAACAAACCCCAGGCAGGGCCATGCCAAGCACCTCCGTTGAGCCTCAAGCAGGTAGTTCACAGCAAGGAACCAGCAAGCTGAGAAAGGACAGGGAGTGCTACGGTGCCCAACAGGGTCTCTCTTCCAGCTGGCTGCGTACGTCACCCCGGTCAAGTCCGTAAGGCTGCGTGCTAACGTTCCTGCGCATTTCACCAACCTTTGCTTGCATTTAACAAACCTGCAGTAGCACAGCACGACGACTGCACATCCAGGTGATGCATCTGCCCACAGCCAGCTCTGGGAGGACAGCCGGGGTTACTGCGGCCCCGCTGGAGAGGGCTGCTCTGCGGGGCTAACGGAGCTGTCTGGGCAAGCTGATGGCAGCCTGATCTTATTGCAGGGCCCTGTGCTTTCTTAGGATTCCAGCTATGAGCCAGAGCAGCACAGAGGTGTTTTCACAGGCTCCTCGTTACGATGTGCAAGCTAAGGGTCACTCCCCGGCAGCCCGTGCGGTTCCCGAGGAGTTACCCGGACACAGCAGGGCAGGATTTGTGCCGTGCCCAGAGCAGGGCCACTCGTGCAGCTGCTGCTCAGGCAAGGAGGGGACGCTGCCAACTGAAAGCAAGGGACAGAAGGGAGAAAAAAAAAAAGAAAGCAGCAGTGAGCCGTAGTGATCCAACAGCAGTTCTGGGGAAAAGACACCTGAACCCAGCAAGCCTCGAGGGGAATTCTTGCCCGCGTGGGCAGGCATGTCCTGGTAGCCCTCTCCAAGGCTCCCAAGCCAAGACAAACACGTGCTGTGACAGTCACACCTGCCTGCTCCCCCGGAGCAGCTCCGAGCGATGCTGTGTGCATTTCAACATAACCCAGGCTCAGCTGCCGCCCCGGTGCTTCCAAAAATGAGGGGCCCTGCGGCAGGTTGCCCGTCAGGGAGTCGGCAGCCTCTTGAAGCCAGTTGTTTCCATTAATTGCGGTTGTTCTACTCGGCCCCTTTTCCAGCAGGTCCTCCTAGCACTTCCTTTTTGGTGCCCTCCCGCCCACAGAGCCCCCCAGGCTCCCACTCACGCTCTGGGTCCCGTGGACACCCGTGGCTACGGGGTCGCTGAGCACCCTCCCTCGTCCTCTCATTTCCAGCCCGGCTGCTCGACCTCACCTTCCCCCTGAAGAAACTTCTGCTTGGCCCCTATCCCCATGCACATCCACCCGCCCCCGTATCAACCACTTCATCGCTCGACGGCCGAAAGTTGTTCGACTAAAACCAAAACCAAACCCAGCCAATACCTCCGGAGAGCCACAGCGACCTCCAGGTAGGTTTTGTCTGCTTTATCAGCTTTCTGTCTTGAGTCAAGGTTGGTAGCGAGTCCTATCTATGATTTGAAAGATAGCGAAGCTTCTGCAATGACTCAACCACCCCTTTTTCAGGCGAGAAAACCTGAGCATCCGCACACCGCTCCTCACGTCTACACCCCGCGAACCGGGGCTCCAGGCACAGCAGGCAGCGTGAGCGACCACAAAACCCCACAAACGCCCTAAAAGCGAGCCCTGCTGCTCTCCTGCCCAGCCGCTGCTGGGCCCTGCAGATGGGATGTGCAGGAATGCAGCCTCCGAGCTGCACAGCGCAGCAGCCACATGAAGGAGTCGCTTCTCCTCCTCCTCTCTGTTTTTCTGCAAAACGGAATAAGGTTTCTTTCAAGGGCAATCTGATCAACTGAGACTGAAACTCCAGCATCAGGCAGGTTTCAAGGTCTGCGTGCCAGACACGGGCTGGCTCTGGGGCAAGGAAACCAAAAGCAAGAGAAATTCTGACCTGTTCAGCAGTAACTTTTTTCTTCCCTATTAACTCTTTCCAGTCAGGGCTTTCTGCAGGAAAGGAGCCACGTGCATCCAGGCAGTCCCAGCCCGGGCAGCTGGGGAGACCTCTGCCCGCTGCAGGACGGACCCACGGCCAAGAGCGAGCCAAAGGCAGCGCTGCTGCAGCGCCTTCGCAGGCACGGAGCCACACACAGCGCTGCCTGAAGCAGAGCAGGAGGGGGAAGAAGGAAGGAGAGGGAGGGAAACCCCAGAAGCCCAACTGCCTCTGAACAACCCCACACTAAAATTTAATAAAAGGTAGGAGCCCGAGTGCAGCCTTTCTTTATTACGGGTGGGCAACTGCATTTCTGGCCTGTGGCTTTGTTTTTGCAGACGCATTCCAGCACAAAAGCAGAGGCAAGAAGCGCCGCTGAGCAGCAGGGTTTATTTTAAGGGATGTAACATTTTCCTCAGAGGATGCTCTATTTGCATCTGCTGCAGGAAGCAGTAACGCAGGCAGGTGTGCTTCCACCTAAGCCAGAGACAACACAAAATGCACAATGCAAAGCAAACGGTTTTGTCTTGCAAATATCTGCTCAGTGCGCTAAACAAAAAAAAATAAAAAATAAAGAGGGAGGGAGAGGGGCTTTCCCCAGGGCCTGCTTTCTAGCTTGTTAGTCCTGCAGATGCTCGAGACCTGCTTTGCCAGGGAGGAGCTTGATGCCCACCGGCAGGGGCAGGCAGTCTGCAGGCGTTACCCTTACCGCTGCCCCACGTTTGCATGCGGGCAGAGCGCCTAATTGCTGCCCCGCGCCTAATTGCTGCCCCGTGCTGTACCTGGCAGGAAGCTGCGCGCCTTCCAGAAGTGCCCTTCAGCAACAAGCTTTTGCTGAGGCCTCCTTCGGGAGCACACGGTGGTGGCGATTTGGAGGGTGGATCAAGTGATTTGGTTTAAACGAACGTGACCTTGTGTGGTTTGAATGCAGCGTAAGCCACAGGGCCTCCCTCAGCACACCACGGCAACTGGAGCTTCCCTTGCTACAAGCCCACTGCGGTTCCCTCCTCGGAGCAGCCCGTGCCTCCAGCACAAAAATCCAGGGAACTTTCTGGATGTTAAAGAAAGAAAGAAAGTTTTAGCTCTCTTTTCTTCCAGCCCTGTACTTTGGGAAGAAATAGCATAAAAATAAGTCTGCCACCCTGCTCTGGCAGGTTATTACCTCGCTTTGCAACGGTGTGATGGGAAATACCACGGACAGCATTAGGTATTTAAAAGAGGGGGAAAAAGAGAAAAGCTTTCCTGTTTTCTTTTTCTTTTTTTGAACTAAGCGTAATGACTCCACTGGCCATCAGTGCCACAACAGCAGAAGCCGAGTGCTTAAGACCCCAGGGGCACTACAGCGTTTGTGAGGACAAGCAGCGATGTTTGGTCCACGTAGGGTGACGTGCCAGAAAGGATGAACAGGCAAGCGTTAACTGCTTGTGGGGTTAGAAGAAAATTGTCCAGAAATGATGACAGTTTTCTCCACCACATTAATATTTTAATAAAAATCCAAATTCAGAGTGCAGCTTTGGGCATACTGACACAAACTGCTCTGCAGGAGGGCAAAAGCCTGTTAGTCAGAGGACGCTGCTTTTAGCTAATGAGATTTCTGACTACCCTTTACAAACTTTTCTGGGAAGACCCAAGGGCTTTATTGCTACTTCCCTTTTCCTTAGAGGACAATATTCTTCCACTCAGTTTTTCCCTAAGCATCCAACTAGGTCTTGGCACTTGTGACGCTTCCCTGAGGTGCTGCAGCCGCAGTTTGGGACTACGATGCCTCTTGCTTATAACAATAACACCCCTATTTCAATGCCACACTTTATTATTATTATTATTTTAACTCTAATCTCTCTTTTATCACTAGAATACCTTACAAAACTCAATGAAACAACTGTTGCTTTGCAACCCTTCCACCTTCCTGCTTGTTCTTCCCTTCTGCCTGTGGTGGCTCCTGCTTCAGGCTTTGCTACTCTGCAGGCGAGGAGCTGCCCGCGACCACACGGACGGGCTGCAAAGCCGCGGGTCTGCTCCGGCCTCCAGGCAACACTGCCTGGAAAACCCTACACAAACACAGTCCAGAACAGTAAACTCCCATCTAGTGCTGAAAATTCAAAAATAGACGTGCTTTCTGACTCTTCCCAGCTACGTGCTCCAAAGACAGACAAACAGGCACCAAAGCATCTCCAAAGACCCCTTTCTGCTGCCACAGGCACCAAACCCCTCCGAGCACGCCCCGCTCGCTGCCCCAGGAGGGGGAGTTCTCCCTACGGGTGAAGCCGTCTCAAAGCAAGGTCACCCATGGGAGAAGAGAGCTTCGTTTACGAAACTTGGCTTAATTGCTGACGCGATGGGAGGGATGCGGGCACCGTGCAGGCGTGTGGGAGGCTGCAGGGGAAAGGGCTGGTTGAGCGCAGCGCTGCACGTGGCTCCGTTTGCTTATTGGAGAATTGGAGTCATGCAGCTCCTCCGGTGTTGTGTTACTGACAATAATGTCACCCTGCCCTGCGCTATGCGGTCAATAATTAAAAGATTACGTGCTTCCCTTAGGGCCATGCCTACAAGGACAGAAGCTGGGGAAAGGCAAGCCCCTTCTGCTGTCCCACTGTTTGGGGGGCTCAGTTGTCCATCTGTAAAGTGGACACGATCCCTCTCATCACGTTCCCCTGGGAAGGGAAGGGGGGTTGAGGGGTCTCGTATAAGGGGAGAAAAAGCCTGGAAATGGGCAGGGGGGGGGACAGGGCACTGCACTCCTGTGACCCCTGCACATCTCCCTCAGGGCTGGGAGAGCGAAGGGGGACTCCGAGGTGCCCCATGTTCTAAAACAGGTAGGAGCCAGAGGTGCTGTGTTATTTTATTAAATAATGCCTCTATGCCTCCTGCAAGGCTCCTGGCCTGAGGTCGACACCAGGACAGCAGCTCTAGAAGTGCTGCCCGTTAGTGACAGTGACGGCTCTGTCCCAGTCTCACGCCGCAGCCTACAGAGAACCAGGCAGCCTCCTGCGGGACTTGAGATGCTCGCGCCCCAGTCGCCTCCTTTCCAGGTTAAACGTGGAGGTAACGCTTCCCCCCCAACATCAAATGCAAACTGAGCGATTTTGCTCTTTGAAGTTATCAGCCACCATCTTCGAGTCTGTCCTTACGTCCAAGCACTTCTTAAAATAATTTATATTAATTGCTCCCACTGCAATTTGGTTCACACCAGACTCCCTGCGTAAAAAGCTCCACCTAAATTCCTGACGTGCCCAAACCTTCCGTTAATTCATGCCCACTCACTCCTGTCTTCATCTCCGGCCCAGTAACACCGGATTTGTTTAGCTCTGCTCGTTCCCCGTGGTCCAGCACCAGTAAGGCTGCTCCCTTGCTTTGGACGCTTTGACAGCCTTTCTGCTACGCCGACCAAACGTTTGGCTTCAGAAGACGTGGTTAACCAGAAGATGCAGCACGCACCTCCACCTAAGGATTAAAACAAGGTGACAGGCTTCGGCACACGCTCATTTTCTCACATCTTCTGGAGTGGGTACCAGGGCTGCCACCGGGCCCCGCACACCACAGGCTTTGCAGCTCTGCTGCAGCATTAACGAGTTTATTTAATTAAAAAAAAAAAAAAAAAATCAAAAGCACATCTGTAGCCTGTCACACAGTCACCTGTGGGCATCCCAGAGAGCTGGAGGGGTGCAGCGACTCGTGCTGGGACCTGGAGCCACGTCACAGGGAGATCCTCATCCCCACGGGTAACGGGTCCTTGGGAGCTGGCACCACCCCATGCCAGGAGGGGCTCCTCTAGGGGTGCGATGCGCAGCGCCACTGCAGCACTAGCAGGCTTTGCAAAAGAGCTGTGTTTGGAGAGCAAACGGCCCTAAAGCAAAGCTGTCAGCGAGGGCAGGAAGGAAAGGAGGGGCACACGGCCAGGACGCCGGGGCCATGGGCACAGGGGTGATGGCAGCCCAGACCTCCCCCACCTCTGCAGGACGCCCTGCTGCGGCTCCTGCAACGGAGCATGCAAGCCCCAGGTTTTACTGGGGAGGAAAAGGAGTTTGGGCTGATAGTGGAAGCGTTCTGCTGCCACGTGCCACTGCTCTGCACAGGTTTCTGTGGTCAGCAGCCCCGCAGGTGCACGTGTGTGCCATGCTCCGTGCGCCTGTGCGTGCACACATGGCACTTCGGGGCTTTCTAGGAAGCCTGGAAGAAACCCCGAGCTGCTGACTGCATCCAAGTGAGCAAGGAGGAGGAATTTCAGCAAGCTGCTGAGAGCTGCAAAGGTTCATTAATCCTCAACCCAAACCAACTGACGCTACGAAGCCTCTGCTGCCACGGACGCCACCCGTTTTAGCACCCTATTCCCCCTGCTAAGTGACACAGCTATTTTCTCTCCCAGCAAGCTTCAAGCTCCCTTCCCTACATGCTGCTACGCCAGTAACACCACTCGTTTCCCCATCAGCAGTAACTCACGCAGCACCCAGCCGCTCCTTGCAGGACAGGCGCAGCACCCACCCCCGGCAGCTCTTCCGACCGCGCTGCAACCTGCAGGATGCCAACACTGGCCCTGAATCAGAAAAAACATCGGGGATGATGATTAAATACCATATTCCCCGGGATGGCAATTAAACGCACGCTTACAGGCAGGCACATGCTGAAACGCCGGCCTGGATGGCGCTGCTTTCCAAAATCAGGGCCCTTTCCAAGGAGGATGCAGTTGCTGGGTGAGTCAACGCTGGCTTGTTTGTGCTGCTGCCGTTCGTGTGCAGGAGCAAACCAGGGAGAGCTGGAGAGCCAGGGGCAGCTCGGCCTCCACCAGGCAGCTGGGTTCTCTGCTGGGACCCCACGTACCCCAAGTTACTCTCTGCATCCCACGAGGCCAGCACAGAAGCGAACACTTGTGCCAAACCCAGCCCACCCGCATTCATTCCCACTCTTAGGGTCCCTCCTGGCAGGGCGATGGCCCCAGAGCAAAGCAGGGGACACGGAGGCTGCCAGGTGCACTGGGGCGGCACACGGGGACCGGGGATGTTTCCATGAAAGGGCCACAGCCGCTTCACCACTGCTTATATTAAATCCATTTAATTCTTGCTTTAGCCAGAACTGGCAGCTATTCCCCTCTCCAGCTGGGAATGACAGCGGAGGAGCAAGCAGTTGATTTCTGTTTTCTCACCAGGAGGTGACGATAGGAAAGGGGCAAGCCCCGGGGGTCCTGCAGCACCCTGCAGAGCTCCCCGCCCCGCATCCACCCATAGCCCAGGCTTGTTACACACATGGGGGGCTCTCTGCAGCTGGGGACGCAGCACGTGGGGGGGTGCCTGCCCCAGTAACCGGGAGAGGGGCTGGGAAACATCCAAGGGAGAAGAGGAGATCTCTCTTGTTCGTCTTTCAGTAAACAGCTTTAGGAACTGCTCTCTCATGCTGCTGTGAAAGGCACAGAACATGGGCCGGGCAGCTGAGAGCAAGAGGCTGCCCTAGGGAGTAGCAGCTCCGGCTGCTTCGCTTTGAGCCTCCAGGCAGAGGTTAGCAGAGCTGAGAGCACTCAGGAGCTTGCAGCAAAGCAAGAGGGTTTTGTTGTTTGTTTTTAAAGGTAAAAGTGTCCAGGCTAGGTAAAAGTCCCTGCTCCAAGCTGTCAGGGACAAGGAAGCCACAGGGCTTCCTGGTTTTTCCACCAGCTCCAGAACTAGCCCTTGCTCCTGCCCAGGCAGGAGAAAACCCAGCAGCAGCCAGCTCGCCCCATTTCACCCAGCCAGACACAGGCACTGCGGCCGTGGGTGCAAAGATCCACAACACGGCCGTAAGCCTACAGAAGCAAACACAGTCCCCATCAAGAGGTTATAGATGAGAAAAAAATAAATTAGATCTAAAAGGCTGCTCTGCTCTCTGCCCTGATTCAGCAGCGGTTTGCCCAGCTGCAGCCTGTTTACATTTCGAGCAAACTTCATCCTGAGCTCCTTGGGCCAGATATTCTGAGAGAGGAAAGGAACGTTATTTATCACGTACTAGAGAGCAGCACCCAGCGTGAGCTGCTGGAGCCAGGCTTGGAGTGAGATCTCCAGCACTGCGCAACCCCCAGGTATTTCTGCAGGCATTTAATGGTGTTTTCTTGTTTTGGTAACTTACTTTAAAAAATAGGCTTTCTGTAAAATCCCAGAGTTTTCCATCAGATATTCTCATAGATACTGGGGTAGCAGCCAGGCTTCTTGCTTTAAGTACGAATGATACCATCTACAAGAGAATCCAGAGCTTGGCGAGTTGAAAGAAAAAGCAGTTCACCTCCACGCAAGCACTCACCAACTATTTCTATGAATAATATATTAATTTATTACGTGAATAAAATGCAGGAGACCAGAACTTATTAGCAGCCGCACCGTGAATAACCTACTAGCAATCTAACACTTGAGCCTCAAAAAAATGCCATGTCTGAAAATGAAACTGAAACTTTTAGTTTTCTAAAGATTTTTACGAGTTAAAGCAGTTTAATACCTCTAAGTCCTAAAACACTGCCTTAGTGTCAGATCTGCATGTGTCTGCTTTAATTATACGGAGCAGAGATCAAAAATCAGATAATGCACATGGCGGAGCTCTTCAGGACAAGGCACGGACGTGCCAGGTTTGCTCCAGGTTAGTCTTTTCTATGAGCTGCCACATTTTCATCTCTAATTTACTTGGGTCTGTTCCAACCCTACCACTATACAGCGAGAGCAGAGCTTTAGGTTAATGCCACCTTGCATGCATCGCCACGAAAACCCACACGGTTTAATGCAAACTTTGCCACGGTGCTCACAATACAGATAAACTTCACTGAGTGGCCAAAGCATCGAGGGTGCAAGTGGGATTTGAGCAGCGTGCCAGCTCAAAGTGCTGCAATGAGCAGAAACTGCTCTGCCGTGCAGGCTGAAACCTCCCATCTGAGCACGCAGCACGGGAGAAGTGCGTCAGCTCCGTCTCTTGGTTAAGGAGCCCGAGCAGGAAGTTTCACCGACGATACCCCCCTGTGTCTCTGGTACTATTATTTTCACATTTTCTAGAGAAATAATTCCTGGCGGTGCTGCCGCTTCACCTTTTGATTGGAGCAGAAGAACTTCAGTGCCACTGTGCTCCAAGGGAAAGCAAACAACTCGGCCTTCCAGGGCTGGCTGGCGTGGGAGTGAAACTCCACCTCATTTAAATTATGAAAAACAAAAGCAAGAGCCCCCAGCTCTGAGCCTGAATTACTTATAACTTCCTCTTGCAAAGTGAGGGAAGTATTAGACCCTACATTAACACCATGAGGATGCTGTAGTACAAAGCCCGCAATAATTAGAGAATGTCCAAATTAACAGAAGTCGCAGTCTGGACTCATTCCTCCACTTATGTACATTTTTAAAGGGGTTTAATTAAGCTACCACATCTTAAGATGGGATTTTCAAAGCTATATAAGCAAGTCATAAGAATCCAGGCTGCAAAGGGCAGTTCAGGCCACCCTGATTCTTTGAAAATCCTTAATTGCTGTAATAGAATTTATTTTTCTCCTGCAAATTAGATGCATACGTAGCCAAAATAACCTGGAACAGCATACAGAAGTTACCGATGATCATAACCCGAGGGCAGAGTTAAGGTTACAGAGTCAGGATTTACTTATGTTCACTTCTCTACTCCTCAAATACCCGAAACGTAGACATCACAAGGCAGAAAATCAGGGCGTCTTCCAGAGCCATGGCTGGGCAGAGTCGCCCAGGGATGACCAACGTACCCATAAAATCAAATCAAATAAACAACCAAACCTGAGACTGGCCAAATTCCTTCATGAAAGCTTTAGATCTGTTTAAGGTATTTAAAATAATCTAAGTCTTTCTATTGGCACAAGCTGTTTAAAACGATCTAAGGCTTTAGATTGGTTTAAGCTGCTTATGCGGCTTTAAGGTTTTAGAGAGGTTTAGACTGCTAAAAACATTCCCCAAAAACAAGTGGGGTTATTTTCTGGAGCTAGTCACGCCACGTCATGGGTCTGGTACAGATACAGAAACATACACACAGGAATAGAATTTTGTTTGCAACACTCCAAGTCAAAGTCAGTCGGGGCTAAGTCTACAAATCCTGAGTTCACAGCAGATTTCTCTTGGCATAAGTCCGGGTTCTGGGAGCAGCACACCCTAGTTAAAGCACCTTCATCTTTAGGAAAAAAACGTACCATAAGCAATTTCATGAAGCTTAAGGCAACAACTCCTCCCTGGTAAGAAAAAGCAAAGAACGTGACAGCATGTAAACCCTACAAACCCAGCTGGCCTCTCCTTTCCGATAATCCGATTCCCACCTCTGTGTCAACGTTAGTATCCCTCGCCACGCTTTTCTTAGGATTACACCCAGGGCAGGTCTGTTTGGGGGTATGAAATCCAAGGTGCCCACGGGGTGCTCAGTGACGAGACCCTATTTGCCACGCACGTCCTTATCTCGAGCAATCCCTCTGGACTGCAATGGGTGCTGGAACCCGGGCAGCCAGCAGAGCTTTTCCAGGAGGCCAGGACAGATCCCGCTCTGCTCTCCTGGGTCTTTGCAAATGGACTCAGAACAACCCTAAAGACCCCCAGCCTCTGAGATCAGGAGCCCAGAGCAGAGCCCCAGCTCCCGCAAGGACGGAGTCACCGCCTGTCCCTGGGGGAGCTTCGATTTCCTTCCCGAAATGTTGCCTGGAAAATCAGGGCAACGCTCCTGCTTGAGGGCACACCTTTCACAAACAGCTGCAAAGCCAGACCTGGTCTCCTTCAGCCCCTCTGATGTTACCTTTTCAATTTGCAGTTTCCCTTTCTGCCCCGCGGAGGGGACAGCCCCATCCCTCTGTACCACCTAGAGGCACCAACCGCAGTCACACCGGGACAAAGAGCCTTTTTTTGGTTTTGGTTGTTGTTTTTTTAAAGCCACTTGAGCACAGGCACTGTGGTGCACAGCCACCCTCTGCTCTCATTTACACAAACATAAAGGCAGAGCATCTGGCCATGTGTCAGAAGTCTTTAATTACACAATCAAGCTTATCTTAGATATTTATTTCTTGAAAGTTGTAAATATCACAAGGTTGCGTTCTCCCTGATAAACACCGCTCACACAAAGGGAAGTTAAGATTATTTATTCTACCTAATACTTACTTATTCCATTTTTTTGATTGCTTAACTTTGCCACCTTCCTGCAGCATCAGTGCGAGCATCCTCCCCACGTGCCCCCTTTGCCGATCACTGTTGAGTACCGGGTTCGTTTCACAGTTACTCGGCCAAGCAGAACTAAATAAGGTATTTTATAATCAAGTTACTCATCCCAAAATGCATTCTTGATTTGGGACTACATTACTTTGGACCCCGGGCAGCTTTTGCAATGGCAAACTCTGAGCAAAAATGACTAAGAAACATAAATGCTGACAAAAATAGCAACAGAAACCTATCCTACAGCTTCCTTACGCAGCCGTCTGTCTGAGGTCCATCCTGTGATTTGCAGAATCTTCACAAGCAATAGCACCACAGGAGACAGTGCTGGGAGGTGCAAGGCAGCACCAGAACCAACGAGCAGAGGTACCCAGGGGGGAAGTCACCCCATAGCCCCGGTATTTCGATGGCAAGAGGAATATAGCTCCTGAGGGTCACAGGTACAAAAATCAGAACCTTCGCTTAGCTTTTACCAACACTTGTCTTGTTCCTGTATTCATTAATAAGCTGTAATTCCTGAAAATTAAGCACTGGGGGGGATTTAGCTACCTTCCTGGTATTCCCCATGCAAGTTTGTTTTGCAGAACACTTTCTAGGTCTGTGCTATTTACATTACCAGCGTTTGGGAGCATCAGTCCCCGGCAGCTGACAGAGCTGTTCACACTGGAGCATGGAAATACAAACGGTACCAGTTAGAGGTGAAGCGAGGACAGAGCTTTTCTCTGCATTACCCCCGTGTACACAGCCCATCCCTGCAAAATAAACTTTTTGCACAATTCATGGAAGGGCATCTCCTTTGTTTTTATAACCTACTCTGTATTACAAAGCACCCTGGGATCTCCAGGACCAGGATCCCACAAAGGGACCGGGATCTGGACACAGACAGCAAGAGCCTCAGCCTTTCCCTAAGGGGCCATAACATGAAGACAGATGTTATCCCATTTACTGGGGCAAGACAAAGGTACAAAAAGAAAGAAGAGTGGCTGGAAGTCAGCCAGGGAGATCACAGCAGGACTACTAACACCGACCCTAGCTCTGACCCAGCCACCCGTTACCACCGGCCTTTGCATTTTCCCAGTATCCAGCCCCAAAGAGCTTTACCCTCACTCAGGTGGGGCAGCTCCCCAGGCAGCACCAAAATGTTTTTGCTTTGCAGCGTGATGCATTTCTGTAAAAACCCAAATTGCTTGCCTTGATCTGCCTGTAGCGCAGGGAAACCACAAGGGAGTTGGGGAAACATCAGCGCCAGCATCCCCATCGCCGGAGGCAGCACTCGGCCCCTGGGGAGGGCACACGCATGTGTCTGGCTTTGTGGGCATGCAAGGGCAAAGGGGGGGAAGAAGAATTTCAGATACCATGCAACCACGGAGCACAGCTTGCAGTGGGACTTTTGCTTCCATGCCACTTCAGTGGGGAAAAAAAAAATAATGCCATTAATTCTTATTGCAGAGCATAAGAGAGTAAACCCACTTTCTGCCCCTACTGGCAAGCACACCCTTCGCTCTCACATACCCAAAGTCCACATCCAGCACTCCAAAAAGCAACTCACTCGTTCTAACAGCAACACCTTCCATTTGTGACCCCATTTGTGTTATTTAAGGTCTGCGGGTTGTGCTCTGCCAGCGGTGCCCGCGCACCCTGCGAGCCGCACGCCCCATCCACCTCCCTTCTGCTCGCTGCCGGCCCCGGCCCCAGGGCAGCTTTCACTCACCCCTGCAGCGGGTGCTCTTGCTGCCCTTCTCGTGGCACCACACCGCCTCTCGCCTGAGGCAGGAAGCCACCCTGAGTATTTTCCTTCAGCCTTCCAGGCGCGCACAGCACCTCTCCTGCCTTTGCTAGGCAGCGCGCTTTTCCCACCGTGTATCGTTACTGCCTGACGAGTTCGAGTTATCATCAAATGCAACCATCAGAAGTTGCCCACGCTTACTGGAGACGTCCCAGCCGTGCCGGGTCGCACGCAGTATTCATTTCTAGCAAATGCAGAGAAGAGTTTTCTGGAGAAACCTGGCCAGACGGCTGTTGTACAGCCATTAAAAACAAAACAGCCTGTTTGGCTCGACAAGTTTCACTCCCCCATAAAACTCACTATGATGCCAGGGCCAATAAATAAATAAATAAAGCCGGGTGAAAATCTGAGTTGTAAGTAACCAAAACCAGGGTGCCAGCATGGGAACCCACCCGCAGCATGCAGGACAGCGATCCTGTCTGTGACAGCCAACCAAGGAGAGCGATGAGGGCTAACAAGTGTGGTCTGGGCAACTAAATCTTATGGGCAAATGGGAACTGGCTTGTGAGGATTGCAAACGGCTTGGAAATGGAGGGCGCAGGACAGGGCTCTGTCCTCCCCCACACGAGCTTTTATTTACAAGACCACAGGAACTCCAACCACACCTCCCTGTCGATTTTTCCCTTGCTTATCTCAAACCTTCTGGACCTTTTGATTTCAAATTCATCATTCAGCAGGAATGCCCGCCGGGGTATATAAAACATGCCTTAACTCAAAAGGCACCTAAAAAAAGGGGGGGGTTAAAAGTTCTGTTTATAGCGGAGGTGTGTTCTGAAGGACTCTGACATCATCCCTGACATCATCACAAGCAGCGCTCGCCTTTCTCGTTCGCACTTTAACAGAATGATAAATGCTGCGGTGACTTATTTTCAGCAGATTACGCGTTGCATCACGGTTTACTCACTCCTTTTTACTGGCAGCCCCCAAACAGGGGGCCGTGAGTCAGCAGCAGCCCTGGGCCCTTCCTCCGGGGACGTGGGAGATGGTCCAGCCACCCGCGGTTGCCTCCTCAGCCAGATTTTATTGACCAAGCTCCTTCAGAAGGTGCCCGTGCCATCCCACATCAAGAGCTGCCGGAATGCCGAGATGACACACAGGAGGGGAGGCGAGCAAGAGGCAGTCTCTCCGTCACGTTTTTGTCCCAGCTGTAAAACATCTGGGGCGCTCGAGAGGGTGCTCGACGCATCCGAAGCCCCGCGGGATTCCCACGTGGGAGCCCCGGGGCGGCAGGGCTGCGGGATCATCCAGCTGCAGGGTGAGTGAGGCTCATCCGCCAGGACCAGTAGGGTCGGGGTCATTAGGGCGTCCTGGGCCACAAATCACGTCCAGCCCCAGCAGGAGCCGTCCCAGCAGCTCTTCCTGGGGCTCCCCCTCCCTCTGCTCTCAGGGGACACCAGCAGCGTCCCACATCCCTTGGCTACGAGGGCTTTCACACACGGCTTGCTGAGCCCCCGAGCTGGCCACACCACACGCAGTTATTCCAGATTTTGGTATCAGCAACTGGTCGCCGCATTCACCTCCCAACAGCCCAGAGCCCACCGCAACCCCAGGAGCCAGGGCTGCCCCTGCTGCTCGCAGCATCCTCCGCACAAACCACATCTAACCCCGCGGAGCATCTGTACAGACAGAGACATGTTCCCCCCTCCCTCCATGCCTTTTCCTCTGGCACCAGTGCCTGCCCAGCAAATACTCATCTAAAAAAACAAAAGCGAGCAAGCGCCGCTGTCTGCACTTGGAGCTCAGAGTCACAACTTATTACTTGTATTTTCAGTCTGCCAGGGACCCACGCTGAGATCTTGGCCAAACGACTCCCCGCGCCCCCCCCCCATTTCCCACACAGCAGAGAAAGTAAGACACAGAAAGGTTAAACAGGAACAAAAAAAAGGCCACGCTGCTTTTTTCCCCCCACCTCAGTTCACCACTGAGATCAGAGTTGAGCAAATCCATGACTTACATAGCTGGCACGTTTCCGTTCTTGACATAAAAGTCTCCAAGCTTTTTAAAGAACTAAAAGAGACCGGGGCTATGAATTGTGCCACCCCTTTCGTGGCAGGACCAGTAATGCAGCTAAACCTGGATAAGCACCAACCCGTCCTCACCTGATGGCCCTCAGATAACGATGGTCACCTTTAAGCCATCGGGCAGATCAGCGTGCTGGGTGTACGGTTCCGTGGTGCATCCATCCTAACCAGCACCATATGCCTGCCCCAGCTGAGCCAGCTGCAGGTATTTAACTTTACATGGAGAAAGGAGATTTTTTAGCCACGAACAAGCCGAGCGTGGTTTGCGCTGCTTCCAGCACAAGGCAGAGGGGCTCTCTCCCAGCTGGTCCAACTAAAAATGCCGGGTTGAGGTCAGCATTGCGTTACCACTCTCCTGGCACTTTCCTCACCAGTTCCATGTCATGAGCAGAGATCACCAAGATTTTTGGTAGCTGCTGAGCCTGCCCAGGGCCGGGTGGAAATCCGGAACTAAAGTGTACCCAAGGAGCCCTCGAGGGGTCCATGAAGCCCACCCACAGCTATCGACTTTCCCAGCAACATCCCCATCGCACAACCTGGCTGAGCAGGCCAGCCACGTTTTCCAGAAACGAGCCAAGACACTGGAGAACCCATTTGAAAGCCACGGCCTTCCACGTCATGTACATTTACAGAAGTTTTACAACTATTTCCAGCAAAATAATTAACAGCTTCCTCTGTGAGCACGATACTAGAGGGTGACCGGGGCTCCTCGGGGAGTGACAGTCTCTGCCCTTGAGTTTCACTTCCCCTTCTTGGGAGGTGATGAAAGAATACAGGGCGGATTGACGCAGGGCCACCAGCTCCCACCGGTCCCAAGGTACCACAGAGACTCCCTGAAGGAGCAGCTAGCTCCACGTGGTGCTCAGCTGCAGCCAGATCTGCAGAGGAGCACGCCGGCTCTTTGCAGCAGGAAACAAAATTCGCCGTGTCCTGCTAACGCTGCCGGGAGGGAGGGTTGGGCAATGCAACGCACGAAGGCTTTTTGTGGCCCCAGAGCAGGAGCTGGTGCCCGACACCACGATGAGGCAATGTTTGGAGATGATTTAGTAGGAAAGAAGCCACCTCCCCTTCCTCCCCCTCCTGAGTCCCCAGCCTGTTTGGGCTTTTTCTCAGGAGCCTTCCCATCCAAACCATTTCCCACCAGCGCTGATGACCGCTGCCAACCTCAGCGAGCTCAGGGCTGGAGAGCAGCAGCGGTCTCCTACATGGCACCACCCCGCAGAAAACCCACAGAGCAAGCAGGCTAGCCAAGGGGAAGAAATAAAGACCAACCCCCCTGCGTTTCATTGCAGCTGGGAGGAATTGCATCCACTTGATTAGAAACAAATCTCCAAAAAGAAGAAAAAAACCTAGTGCAGCATCGGGTTTGTTGGTACAGCACCAAAACTGGCAAGAGATGAGCATCGCTGGCTTGGCACGAGGGAGCATGAGATCTGGGGGATTAAATACCCGCTTCCCTCTCACTGGATTTGCCATTTCTGGATGCCCGGGAGGATGAGGCAGGGAGGGAGATGCTCACAGCGGGGCATCAGGCAAGAGCCCAGGGCCAGGGACCTTTCTGCCACCTCTGCCTGTCCTCGTGAGCAGATACAGCCAAAAACCAGGCTTAGAGGAGTATTTCCTTACCACTGAGTCAAAAGCATATTTTAATCGTATTTAAAATCCTATTCTTCTGCCTGCACCCCACATCAAACTCAATTTAAAAATATTTGCCTTTAGAAGAAGGGAGGAGGGGGAGAGCAGACTGCATATTCAGGTTTGATTACTTTATATCTGTCAGGTTAAATATTCACAAGTTCTCTTTCTAGGAAGCCTCAAGGGGTTGTTTATATAAAATAAGTATTTTATTTCATGTGCTGCCCACTCTCAGTTTGCACAATTAATCAGGGGTAAACTTTTTGCAGACCCTTTCCTTAACAGCCAAGCAAAAAAAAAAAAAAAAAAAAAAAAACCCAACCTGCAAAAAACTTGCACACAGACATAACAGAAATACCTTGCTCACAAACACACTTAAACACACCGAGATATAAACACAAACTTCCAGACAAAGGCCTGATTTCTGCCCTCGGAGGTTCACAGGGCTGGATGATCCCAGCACGGGCAGGATTTGGCCATCGGAGAGGCCACTGCAGTCCCTGCTGCAAGCCCCAGCTTGCAGCTGGGGGAAACCACAGCAGAAAACCTGGAGCCTGAGCGAGAACCAGGGCCAGGTACAGCACGGGGCTGCTGCGGCCGGGGGAAAAACTCCAGCTGCCAGCAAAGGACAAACCTCTGAGGAGAACATCCCAGCGCTGCCCGGATGCCAACACCGAGCGCACGCAAATAAAATTAAGCAGAGGGAAAAGGGAAAGGCTTTGTGCAGGCAAGAAGGTATTCAGGGATGTGTTAAAATGGGGGTTGCAATACTAAAAATTAAATTAAAATGTATGTAAATATGCTGTAGCACCAGGGAACGGTGGCTTGGCTATACGTGGGCGATGGGAAGGGGAGCAGGGCCGCCCAGCATCGCCCCGGGAGGACGGGGCTCCCCACGGAGCAGCCCCACGCCACCGGACCTGCACGCCGCAAGAAATACCGACAACCCACGCACACTGGGAGAAAATGAAGTTGCTGTCAACGGACGATAAATTCATGCGACAGGGAGGGCGAAGGAAGCCGGAGCGGGCGGCGGAGTCGCGGCGAGGACAGGGTTACGGGGCGGCTGCGCGCCCGTGACACCGCTGAGGTTACCTCGGCTGGGGAGCTCGCCCATCGCCTGCCCAGCGGCCAAATCCGGCACCCGGGGATGTACACACATACACATTATAGATATACACGCAGCAGCAACCTGACACCTTTCGGGGGAAAGCAGAGGCAAAATGGAATCTGGCTTGTGCACCCGCAGTACGGGGGGGACTGGACCATCTGCAAACGCGCACGCAGTGAACAAAAAATCACCCCAGTGCCTACCTTCGGTGGGTGCCGGCAGCGGATCCGGGGCTGGCTGGGGTCGGGGGCTGTTCCCGTCTTTATGAAATGTTCGGCTCTGCCGGTGCTATTTGCATTCTTTCATTAGCACCTGTTTCAAGTGAGGAAGGAGAAAGCTCATTATGAGATCAGCTTCCTTTCAAAATAAATTATTAAAAATATAGAGAGATGCACGCTGCCAAATAATAATAACGCTAAGAAAAAAAAAAAAAAAAAAAAAAAACATGTACATTAAAGCCCCAAAGTAGGCAGTTTAATAATGGGAGATCTTGCAGGTTGTGAGCATGCTCCAGCCGGAACAAATCCTTCCTCTGTTATTCCTCTGAATAAAAATAAACCACGCTCAAGAAACCCAAACGGAAGCTTCCTCCTAGAATCCCTGCTGCTGAAAAATATGTAATAAATTCAGCCCGAAGACGCAGACTCTAATCAGCAGCTGTTTTCTAGATCCAAAGCCAGCCAAAGCCTCTCTTGTCTTTTCCCACTATGAGTCTGGGCCTTTTTGAAAAGGGTTTTAACCTTTTAAAGACACAGTGCACCAATTAGCACTTCTGGAGGACCGTCACCCACAGCACAAATAAATTAATAAAGCGGCAGCAGTGGCACAGTTGGAGCAAGGGGGAGGTGTGGTTTGCATTAGCAGCCCTTCTACGTTAATATTATTATAGATTTTTTTAAAAAATAGGATTCTCCCCCCCCCCCCCCCTCCTCTGGGGGGAATAATAATAAACAGAGAACTTGCCACTCGGCTCTTGGATAAATGCACAGTCATTATAAAAATGAACAGCTGCTGGATGCGACTCGGGGAGCTGCATGGCCGCTCCTGATCAGGGCTGAATTGGTTACCACCGATTTGGGTATTAACAGTTTCCGTCCCAGGCGGTGGTGTGCGAGGGTTAATGACACACAGCGAGCAGCTCTGCTAAGTGCTTCCCATCAAACCGAGGCTCGGGCTGCAAAGTTTTAGCTGAGCAGCCCTGGCACAGCAAGAAAGCACTCTGCAAGAGGTGGGATTCCAGTTTTAGCAAACCTCCCCCCCCCCCCCCCAACTCCCCTTCCCCCCGTTAATTTAAACCCAGGACCCAGGCACAGCTCCTGGGGGACAGCAGGGAGCTAGCTGGGGCTCCGGGTGGGGCAAATCCCCCCTAAGCAGCAGGGCCCCAGGCCTGGCACCCCTGGGGGTGTCCCCTGGGGCCACTAGCACCCAGCCCACCTGGGTGCCAGCCTCATTATCCGGAGCAGTGAGCAAGGGGCCATCCCCAGGTGCTGCTCAGTGGCCAGCCCTCTCCGCAGCCCCTGGGCACGCAAACCATGGGAGCAAGCAGTCCTCCCTCCTTCCCCCCCTCCACTCCTCCTCCTCCTCTTCAGCAGAAAATCATCATATTTCATGTGTCGCTGCTCCAGCCTCGCCAATTGGCTGGGCACCCGCAGGCGGAAATGTCAGGAGCAGCCCAGCATCGGTGCCGCCCGCAGCCACCCGCTCCCCCCGGGTCCCCCTGCAAACCGCAGCCTGGGGGGCACAGGGCTGCCTCTCAAATCGGAGAAAAAGAGGTTTTTGAAACCTTTTGGCTCCACTCCAGAGGGACGCAGGCTGCCAGCAACTTGACCTTGACCTCCACACTGGCAAGGAGCATTTTCCAGATGACGGCGACCCAGCCCAGCAGCTCCTCGGGCTGCACCCAGCAGTGGTCATGCCACTGGTACCGAAGCTGTCCAGAGGGATGACACCTGGCAAGCAGATTTTCATTTTTCCACCAGTTTCCACATTTGATGTGATGTTTTACAGCTTGCACTCACTTTCTAGACTTTCCAGAACCAGGCAGATCAGCATGGTTCTTTATTTTATTCGCTGGAGGAGGTGGGACTTGCCAACGTTCAGGCTGAAGCTACCCAACATACAGCAAGGGCTGAAGCAGGGAAGCAGCCCAAAGCTTCTCATCTTCTGGTTCTTCTCAGAGCAGAGGGAAAAAAAAAATCAGTCTCTGGGAGACGAGGCAATGGAGTACAAGAAGCAAATGAATCCTTGTGAAAACTGGCATCTACCTCCCCTGCAAACAGCATCCAGAAACTGAAGGGGGACGCAATCGAGGACGCTGGAAAGCCTTCTGCTAAGGAGGAGCTGAGCCACGCTTACATGCTGGCTTCTGTAGCACAACAGGAGCGAAAAGAACATGGGAAATACGACAGGCAGAAAGCTAACTTATTTTGCTGCTGCTTTAAAAAAAATGCATTATCACAAAAAAAAAAAAAAAAAAAAAAAATTGAGCGTGGCATTTATGGCACAAAACAGCTTATGAAACCCACAGCTCTCTACCGATCCTGAAGTAAACAAGTGATATAATGGAAGAGTGAGAACCAAAGCTTCCTCGTCTGGCCTGCTCAGGAGGAGCCCGAAGGCCAGGCCCAGGCCCGGCAGGCAGCTCCAGGCCGGGGCAGCCACCAGCGGCCTGTGCCGGCCTCCACCTCCCTGTGGCAAGGCGAGTGCTTTGGCACAGCAGAGACTCATCACCACTGTGTGTCACTGTAGGCATTGAAACAAGTGCAGCAAGAGGGAAGAAAGCAAGATAATCAGGCCATTAAGCCAAAGACCACTGTCTGAGTCCACAGAGACACAGCCCGTCATGGTTTTCTTCCCTTTCCCGATTTCAACAAGAAGGCATTTTGTCACATCTGCTAGCCTGGGCCATACCTGAGAGATGAGCCAAGACCCTCATGGCAGCAGACTGCTCCGTAAGCGAGCACCTGAGTGAATTAATTCAGTTATCAGAGTGGTGTCACCATGTTGGCACCATGCTCCACCAAGGCCACCACCCTCACAAGGGCCCAGCTCTCCACATAGCACCATGCTCCACCGCAGAGACCTTGAGAAGTGACTCGTCGGGCCTCATTTTCCACACCCACAAGTCACATGTGAAAATAGCTGCGCTAAGAAAGTTCACTGAAGTGTCAAGTTGACATTTGAACTCCTAAACAACTGATAGCAAACCCAGAGCAGCCGTCACCTCCTGACACAGTGCCCAGCAGTCAGTACTCGAAAGCCTCATGTAGGTAGGAGCAAATAGCCCAAGCCCCTGAGAACAGGTCACCACACCGCCCAGGGCGAAAGCCTGTTTGAGTAAGAGATTTATTAATTTTTAATTTCTTTTTTAGTACATTTTTTAAGGAAAATACACAATCAGCTTAAAAACTGCAGTGGCTATATACCTCCACTGCTAATTTCGAGCCTCCACATCAGCCTGCATTTACCTGGCTTCAGCTCTCAGTTTGGAGACCTGGCCATTCTTAAGTGAGCTAAACAGAGTTGCCTTATTATTCCTCATGAAGTTTCAATAAAAATCCTCAAAACAGAACAGGAGATAGAAGAGACAACTTGTTACCAGCTCTGCTCTTACAGGCCATAACCATGCAGCTCTTGTCTCCATAAGGGAAGGCTAAGCTTCTCTATACAAGCTCTTCAGCTTTGATGCACATTCCTCCTTTATGAAAACTCAAGCTTTGCTCTGACTGCATGTGATTTTTAAAAGATCCTTCCAGAAAGCCTGATACTAGAAGGCAAAACAAGTTTCAGCAACAGCACCAGGAGAGCACAACCACCTGATCCCCCTCCCCAGAAGCAGGACTCAAACCATCCCGAAAGCAATTACTTAATGAGGTTTTAATCCTTTTCATATGTGCCATGTTAAGTTTACATCATCCTTTCTTATAGAAAATAGCACGCATACAGCATGCTAGTGCTTTGTACCAATTACCTTCACACAGTTTGTCCTTTTTTATATTTTATTTTAAAACAGTGATACAAATTCAGCTTTCCTCCACTATCCTGAAAATTTCCCAGCAAGTTCAAAAATCGGTACTAATCAACATTAATGGCAGGGAGAACTTCCTGAATAGCAAGGAGAAGACCTGCATCATAAGTCATCTATGTCTTCATGCACTAAACAGGCAAGAACAGGTCTGAAACCTGGGAGACCCCATCCCCAATGGGTGCTTCCTACGCAGCGATGCACACCCTCATTAGCGGTGACATGCTCCACAAAAGCTGAACTATTCAGTTCTGCAGGGCTTGTTAGTTGGGCTCCATGCTGCACCCAGTCTTGCTGGGAACTCGCAGGACTGCCCAGTCTCCTCACTGCGTGGCCAGCAAGGGCTGTGCTGCAGGGGATGGAAGGGGGGGGGGTGGTGGGATAGGACAAAAAAAAAAAAAAAAGGCAGTTCATCTCTGGGGCTTACGGAAACCACTGGTGCAAGGGGACATGGCTATGACAACCAGAGGTAACATCACCTGCCCAGGACTCTGAATGAGTGTCTCAGGGTTGGTCATGAGCCTATTATCAACCTCTGTTTATAATGGAAATTATTTGTGTGGCTGTTTTGGTGTGGTTTGTGTTTGGTTTTGGAGGGGGAAGGCTGGATTTTCTCCTTTGGAAGGGTGGTAGTTCCCTGCTACAACAAAATTTATGCATGCATTTGGGAGTATGCATACATTTGCCTTGGATTCCCATTACATCATCTGTCCTCATTTTAGAATATAAATCTCTAAACATGCATACCTGTGCCCAGAATGAGCACATAATAGCTATGACTGATTAAAGAACAGAAGTCTGCAAATCTTTGGATTATTACTTCTAGCTAGTTGTGATCTGAAATTGCCATCCGATACCAAATGATGTGTGAATCCCAAAAGAGTCAAGTTTCAGATTAGAGAACTGGTTGATATTCAAGGAGAGTTTTTCCTCTCAAGTTTTCACTGAGCTTCACAACCTGATACTCCCCAGATCAGACATGTTTTTCCTCAACTAAGCAACTGGCATAAAAAAAAAAAAAAAAAAACTACAATCCTGTCATGAAGAATACAAAAGTACAGAAAAGACAGACATAACTGCTCATGAGTGAATAGTCT
The DNA here is from genome assembly GCF_011077185.1 of Oxyura jamaicensis. NCBI lineage: Eukaryota > Metazoa > Chordata > Aves > Anseriformes > Anatidae > Oxyura > Oxyura jamaicensis. The sequence goes on from NC_048915.1 coordinate 1,220,656, forward strand.
TGTTTTCGTGTTTTTGGTTTGGTCACTAAGCAGCAATATCTCACCTCAGCATCCATCATCCAAAGTGACACAGGGATATGAGCCCTCCCCACCAGTCTCCACAAAATTCCTCCTTTCTGCCACCTCACTACTGACTGTGATGCTTCTCAGGGCACCTTGTGGGGCTTTTTAATGTCCCAATGGCCAAGAGATTTCAATGATCTCAACTGTCAGGAGTAGAGGGATGAGAGGAATGAGCTTCTTCAGAAGAAATAGTTTTGTCTAAGTAAGACACTCCAGTGAAATTTGAAGTTTGATGAATCACATCATCATTCAACTTCACTGCTAGCCTGAATTGCATTAGAAAGGTCTGTAAGAGTAGCTAAGTAGTAAGATGGGTTTTGCTTATTATTGTGGTTCTCCCCCCCCACTCCCCCTCCATTTAAATCATTCCTTGTTCTCGTCAAACAGAGAACATTATCAAATTCCTCTACAACACGTACAGGATTGTGTCTTATCCCTCTACAAAGATCCATATTAAACCAACCACAGACAATAACCTCATACCATTCAGTACAGGAAGCATCATAATCTGCCATGCATTAAAGGTCTAAAAAAACCCTGCCTAATGTTAGAAGAGTCTCAAGCTGTTAAGCCACTACTTAACTACGGTAATTCACCATGAAGTCTCTCCCATGGCACAGCTAGGGACTTGTTTTCACTTTCTAATAATGAACACGTGTCTCAGGCATTTAATGAGTTCCCAAAATAAGTGAACCAAAAGGCAAAATCCAAGAGGTTTCGGTGCCCAGAGAGATTTAAAAAATCATAATTAAAATAGTGAATGGACAGAAGAATAAAACAAAGTCTGGGGGTGGTGATAAAATTATTTAGGTGGAATAGGGAGCGTATTGCTTTCCTGTCCCAAGGGGGCTTTGAGCATGACAGAAGGCAGCTGCCCTAGTGGTACATACCTGGGGGTCTACAACTCTCCCCCTGCTTAATGTTTTGTACCTTCAGGAATACCAGTCCCCCATAGGGATCCAGCACAGCAATGATTAAAAAAATGCAAAAATATTGTGCACTTTGGTAGCATTTTCCCCCAAGGATATCAAAACACTGCAGATTTTAATGATACCTTGCTGGTTTATCACAGAATCATCTGTTCAAAGATATGCACAGAGAGGGACTGTTAAATGCCAAATGTGGTATTTCCTCCTTGTTTTCATGGCTTGCAGTTGCTCATCGTGGTAAATACTGCAGCTTCGGTTTCACTCCTGCAGTATTTCTGGGTGCAGTTTCTTGTGTGCACACATTAGGGAGAGCCCTTCCATTCAAGCTAGATAATCCTGGGTGGAAAACACCTACCCAGTGCGATTCAAAACCAGGCACTGAAAACTTCTATTATGTTTGAGTTGCTTATTGAAATACTTTTGTGCACTACACTCGTTGGAGTGTTTTAAATAGTAGAAAATGGGTTAATAAAAAATTTACTTTAGAAATTTTAGATTAAGATCTGCAGCAAAACTTTTCAAATTGGGCTTACAGAAAGAAAATAATATTTTGGTCAAAGGCCAATTCCTGAATTTCTAATTAAACTTTTTCATAGCCTAACCCTTGATAATTTATATAACCCATTCCACTAAAGGGGTTTAGAGAGAGCCCTGCACCAGATCAGGCAGAAATAACTAGAGTTCAAAGGATTTGCTCTCGATTAACCCTAGAGAAAATGAGTTCAGCAACAAGCAAGGTATGGTAGTAGAAGGTAAGAACTCAAATGTATTTTAAAAGGCTGAGTAAACACTGGCTGGGTAGATTTTACCAGTCAGAGATAGGCAGGTAAAGTTGGTCATTCACATAAAAATATGAGTTTTACATTAATACCAAGAAGCAACCAGCATACAAGAGAATTCAAGCGTGTAAGAAGTCATATCTTTTTATTAAACTAACTAAACTGACTGGAACTGAAATAAATGGACCAGCATGCCTAAGCCATGGCCTGTTTTTATCAGTTTTACCAGCTGGTCCACTGAAAGATACGGCCAGTCCTTATAAACTCCTTCAATACCTTAGACTAGCATGGCGACAGCAAAATACCACCTCATTAACATGTACAAAGCATCCGTATTTGGGTTTTCCGAAAGCCTATTACCAACTGTATAAGCATTACCTCTATCTTTAGCATAACTCCTTTATTTCCAGCTAAACAACCAAGACTGCCTGTAGAAGCCATCGCTGAGAAGAAATTAATGAAAACATCCATCGCTGAAACAGTTAAGTTTCAGTTAAATAACTCACATCATCACACTCCGGGGAAATGGCATATGCTGGCCTGGTTCAGTCCCAAAGGGCTGGAGGAGGAGGCCCCTCCTGCCCCAGCCTGGAGAGGTCACCCTGCCCTTTCTGCCCCCAGCGCCAACCCCAGGCACCCAGTCAATCAGATTTTGCAGTGCCACGTGCAGATTTTTCTGCTTTGCTTCACACACAAGTGAGAGATGAGTGACCGTCTCCGGGCTGAAACCCACGTCTGAGTTATTTATTGTTTTACTGCAGAATGTTCTACTACCAAGCCCTGACCAGGGCAGCGTGGAGAGGCTCAGCACCTAAGAGTGGCCTGGGGTATACAACAGCAAGAGCTGAAAATTAGAAATTAGGGCCAACATATGCAGAAGTGATTCTGGTTTGTTTAGCTGGCAGTTTAGGAGTGATGCTCCTATGAATCAGGGCTGTTTTGCTGACCCTTAGCAGCTAGTAATTAAGTTTTAGTCCTGCATAGGAGCTAAAACATATTTACAGAATTAGCTACTTGCACATTAATGCATGTACATGTTTCACTGTATAAAATACATTCAGGAACATCTTGAACGTGGTGGCTTTTCTAGTCCCAAATGCCTAACGGAACTGAGTGTGAATAGCAAAACTCGGATAAACTTATCAAGTTAATTGCAATGATACAATTAATAGAAATGTAATTTAAAGATTTGATATTATTCAAAAGGAAAAGCTCTGATAAATGAAGGCAACTTAGCAAAATCATTTGTGATAAGCTTAGGCAGGGGAACAGAAACAGTGACTGGAGTTTCTTTAGCTAGTGGGTACAAAGATTAGGAGGAGTTTGCATCCTGTACAAAGCAGCAGGGCAGGGAAATCATGAAGAAAAGCTCCAGAATAGCTGGATAAGTAAATCTCTCTCAGAGGTTACCAGGAGTAAGCAGAGAAGTGGGATTACAAATAGAATCACTCCCGGAGTTGGACTTCAAACCAATTTCACATGATTTTTAGAATGCAAACCAGGATGATTGAGTAAAATGTCTGATACGATGCTGAGAACTGTAATCAATGAAATATCACACAGGGCAAGTGAAATGACTCTGAGGAGACGAGAGCAATAACACCAGGATGGAGCCTTGTGGTGTGGATGATGAGCAAGCTCATGAGCAAAAGAAGGAAAAAGCTAGCTAGGAGTTCCTTAGTTAGAAAAAGAGGCTCTGGAAAGAGATTTGAGTGCACCAAAGTGTGACAGTAACCAACAAGAAACAGAAAATGAAAATTTCATTTTAAAACATTCAGCAAGATGTGTTCTTCAGAAGCAGATGTCAGAAGACATCCATGCTGCTATATAAGTCCCTGGTATGACCTCACCCGAGATCCTTTTAACCATGTCGCAGAAATGATTTCTGCAAAGATGCCAAGATCTATAGCAATAATGAATCAAGCGACAGAGAACATACATTGCAATGGTAGACTAACGGAAGACCAGTTTGTTTGACCTAGCAAGATACAAGCTGAGAGGAGAAGAGCTGTTTCAAGGACAATATTGGCACAAGATCAAATAGCGATAGCACAGCCAAGGTTTGAATTTAGTGTGGAAGTCTGGCATAGCCTTCGATGTTTCTTTCACAAGAGCAAAGGCAAAAAGCTACAAGAGAAAACCTGGTCCGTTTGCAAGAAACCTGCAGGAAAGTCTTGGCTCTAGGTCAGAGCAGGCGCTGCTTGGCCCATCTGCACACACCAGGGTTTGGGCTCACAGCAAAGTCCCACCACATGCTGTGGTCGTCTGCAGGCACGATGATATCCCAACCATCCTCAAAGCAGGAGCAAGAGCGTGGTTCCTCCATGGCTTCATAAACCATGTTTGTAGTAAAAGGCGTAGTTTAGCCATGCATAACAATACAGGTGAAAAATATTAAAAAACCCACAACGGAACGAGGAGGAAACAAGAAAATTTCAACAAGGTTGTCAAGGATAAACATCAACTGCGGTGCAGGAAGAAGCTGGCCTGCTGTGAGAGCCAAAGTCAAACCAAGCCAAAACCAAATGCAAACCTGCAGCTAAGACAAAACAATTGGATTGCACTGATCTGGAGTGGGCTAAAAGTCTTTGTTTTCTTCAAGTATATTTTAGAGGACAGATTCTTGGTGTAAGCAGAAGATTTAAACCATATTTAGCATTCACTTTTCTTTTGCATAGCTCAAAGATAAACAGTCCCACTGATTTGTTTGATTCAGGAGGAACAAAATAGCACTACTGTTAAATTTTTAAGGTGAGAATTCACACATTTTCCTTTGTCCAACACTTCTTATTCAAAATAACATCCTGCTCAGATCAAGAAAATATTCTAATTAGATTCAAAACTGCATCAAGCATCCCACCATTCATCTTGAGATAAATATTTGCACAATACTGAGCTTGACATTTATTGCAACTTGACCACTGGAAAAAGCAAACCAACTTGCAGCTTACATTTTTTTCCCCTTTATCCTCGAGTTCTGATAACATTTTTCAGCTTCCCATCTAGTCAAACTCTGTTCACTGTGAAAGTCACTTTAATTGAATCCAATGGCCAGCAGCCCCAGCCCATAGGCTAGCAAACCAGCACAGCCCCTTCAAACAGGGATCTGCCCCAGAACAGGCTGGGTGCATGTGGCTTGAACGGAATATGACATTTCCTGCTGTTACAGCAAAGCGCATCTGAGAGTCAAAAATAACATCACAGCATGGAAAATCTATGCTTCCTCCTGTTGACCCTAATCCAGGTGAGCCCAGCTGTGGCTGATGGAAAATTAAATATTAGCTTGCAAGTGTTGCACTAGTCCTATTGGGGGTGGAGCTCGCAGTATCATTTAGGAGACAAAAGGAAGAAAAAAAGCTATTTTATGAGGTTGGGAATTGGATTTCACCCTGAAGGCTTGAATTCAGAATTAGAAGTTGCTGAAGCCAAGTTTTTCACTTCTGGCCCTCCAAGAGCACTAATTTCTGAGGTCCCAGGCTAAAATGCCTTTGCCCAAGTGCAGGCTCTGGCTGAAGTGCATGGCAGCTGTGTTTTGCTTCTTCTCTAAAGCACCAGGTCATAAAAAAATCCCCACAGGCTGCGTATTTGTTATTGACATTGCTCTGTGCTCAATTTTCTCAACTCAGAGCAACAGCAATGCCATCTCAGATCCCTGGACTAACCCATTGCTGATCCTCAGCCCTAGAGAAGTTTATAAATAAATTAATAATCCTTCTGTCAAAATGGGTTTTGAACAATAAACAAGAAATGATGGGTGATGACAAGGGGGTATAAACAATGAATAAAATAAAATACAGAGAAACTAGCCAGCCAACTGTCCTATGTAATTTCTGCAGCAAGAGTTCTCTTGCAACTCGTGCATGAAAATGAATTTGCAGACTGCACCGTAACCTCAGTTTTGGCAGGAGAGTTTTACTCGTGAACTCATTCCATTTCTTTTGCATGGGATATTTACAAGAATTACATTTGAAATGAGAGGAAAACAATCCTCTCTTAGCCATAAAGCAGTGTTAGGAATAAAAGTGTTAAGTATTTTCAAATGTATCCAGCTATAAAACTTATCCAAGTACCTCTGACAGAATTGAGATTTACTGACAATAATAGTTCAACTACCATAATTTGTTGATGTAATTCACATGTCTATAAAGAAAACTTTTGCATCACTTAGAAAGTAAATGTTCAGGGTCATAGCTTGGGTCCTCTCTGCTGAGTAAATTGCTGTCAAAATAATGGACATTTCTGTGATGAGAAAGCCAACAAAACTTGAGAACATGAGAAAGAACACGAACAGGAGAAAGCCAACAAAATCAACTCTTTCTTGGGTTTCTGTAATAACCCTTAGGAAGCTCCAAAGGGGGGAAAAAAACCAAGCTAACGCTATTACTGCAACTAAGATGTAAAAATGTTCCTGTTTCTTCTATGACATTTGCACACTTGAAGAGAACTTCCTACAGGTCAGGGTCATTTAGAAGAGCAAAAAAGAAGCAGAGAGGTTGCAGCCTGGTGCCTACCTCTCACGTGAGGAGCTGTGGCCCTGCTGCCCATCCCGGGGCTGCGTCGTTTTGCAGAGGTGCTGGGGGCTGCAGCCCTTCGTGCTCTCCCTGTGCACATCTCCACAGAAGCACTCTTGCCTGCAGCAATCCTTTGTGTGTCATTTTGAAATACACTGTATACAGATACGGACTTTGCAAGAGTACTTTCTGTAAACCACTCTTAAACATAAACCCTTTTTTTTTTTTTTTTGGTTCATTTGCCAAGTAATATTTATACAATGCTGTTCATCAGAGAAGAGCTCAAATCAGTTAACAAGAGACATTCAGACCGGTGCTTTGGATCCCTCTACTTCAGAAGAAGAAAAGGAAAAGAAAAACCACTAAAACAAGAAAAGGAAGTCAATCAAAGCAGGAAGAGACCCGTGATTTTTTTCTGAGGGGATATAACTTGGGCAGAGGTGCTGTGGAGCCAAGGCTGAGGACCAAAGTCCTGCTCCAGCTGGACCTCACAGCTCGGTGCCTCCAGCTGTGCACCCCCACTCACCACCACTCCCCCTCCAACAGCTGGGGGAACCAAAGGCTCCTCGCACATCACAGTTTTATTCTAACTGTGCATATATACCAGTGAAGAAGCAGTCTGAAAAATCGAGTTACATAGGGTCATTTGAACTGCAGGCCTCAGCTGAGCTGTAATCAGCTGCACAGACAGCCACTGTCAGCAGGAAAGCTGCTCATGGAGCCTACAAGTGCTGTCCCTGTATGCAGCATTTGGTGCACTGTCATGATTTAGTAATCAGATTTCATATTTTTTTAATTATTTTTCTTTGCAATATGACTGTACAAGTTCCACCCTATCCACTCTTTGGCATTTAAAGTCATAACAACCACTTGCTTGTATTGTCTCTCATTAAATTTGTCTCTCTTGTATTGGAGATTCCCATAGAGGTTTTCCTCTTGACCATATTCTGACTCTAAAATCCAAGGAGAGAGCAGCCAAGAAAACAGTTTCAGTCAATGAAAGTGCACTGACGCCATCTAACCTAGCCTCTGACCTTCCAAGGCAGGAGGTTTTCATTCATTTTGCTCCCTTCTGAAAGTTCAGGAGCAGATGCTTTAGGTTAGGAATAAGCCCTCTTGAAAGGGGAGGCTCTCTCCAAGAATAGATTTAAATTCTCCCGTGCCGTCTCTGCACATATTTGTCATCCAATCTTTCCCAGCTTGGATTAATTAAAAAAAATAAAAGCACAACTGAATCTGGAAGTCAAATTTCTCTGGAGTGAGAACTGAGGGCTCTTAATTCCAAATCCAGTGTTAAATGGCAAACAGTAACAAGAAGCAATGGACAATTACCTCCAGTAATCTTTACCTCCAGCAAAGAGCCTCACATCAGCCCCTCCGCTGCTCTAACACCAAGGTTTCAGTGGTCATTTCCCACCAGAAACCAGTCCCTGAGCTGGTCCAGCCTGCAAATAACCCTAGAACATCCCAAAAGGCTGGAGACAGAGGAAGCACTGAAGCAGTTTTACACTGACAGCCAGGAGAATGGGAAACTGCAGCTCAGGCGTGCAAGCAAGCCTCACAGCTGCTGGACGAGGCACCTCAGCAGGATTTCCAAAAGAACTAACTCGCACAATGATTTGCGATATTAAGTCCTGAGAATGAGGAGGTTTCAAGACAGCAGCCTGCATGCAGCCACAGATGGGCTTGGCAGAGGCAGTCCCAGCAAAATAACACCCAGTGATGCAATGGATCTCCCCATGTAAAAGTAATAAGGATAAAACAAGGCTTTGCCCAGCTTGAAATGCAAGTCCCTGCAGGTTACTGTCACACCTTTCCTTTCTCAATGCTGGTAACAGTAGTGTTTAGTTTTTCTTTCTAATTGCATAAACTTCCCTAGAGCATCATCAATACAAGAGAAACTGAACTGCATTTAGTGACCTTCTGCAAAAAGGGAAAAACACCTCGGGGTGGGTTGGGTTTGTTTGCTTGGTTTTTTATTGCCCCCTTTTTTTTTTTTTTTTAAATAGAAAGGAAACTTTTAACAGTTCCCTAAATAAAACAAGGGAAGGGATTGGGTGCTGCCATGCCATTTATCTCATCAATACACTTCTCCATGTAAATGCCTGTTAGCAAGTGACAAGTGAGTGTAAAAAAAAAATAAAGGCAACGGTTTGACAGGTATCTTGTGCGTTTTATCAAAGTAAATTGGATCCAGAAACATGAAAAATTGGTTTTTGCAATACACACTAGCTTCAGGGGGTTCAATTCTGGTTTCTGTAAGACTGGAGGAAAGCCAGCCCACAGGATGGCCTGACAGACAGCTCTTTAAACTCCCCTTACAGCACCATCACATCAGCACATCCAGGGTCCTGCACACAGGGTGTTCGGATGCCATCCCCCTTCCCAGCTCAAACCCCTTTGCTGTAGCTCCACCACTGGCAAACAAAATATAAACAAGCTTTAAAGTCACAAGAGCTCGGTGACAAGGCACTTCAAAGCCTGACTCCCTATGCACAGGCTCCTGTACACGCATTAAAATATTCATTTTTCCTCTGCTCTTCGATTTTCATCCTTTCTACTGCTTGCACAGCCGCAGTGGTGGTTTGCAGCTCTCTAAATACACATAGCCACACGTAGTAACCCTACTAGTAACCCTAGTAACTCCAAATACACGTAGCCACACGTAGCTGTAATATGGCTTGCTGCTACCCCAGGTGTATTAATAGCAAAACCTGAAGCTATTGATAGCTGGAGTCCTGCAGCTGATCCGTGTCCTCCACCTGGGGGTCTCCATGTGCTGGTAGATGTCCGTGTCTGCTTCCAGCAGGACGATGTCTGTCTACGATGCAAAGATGGGAAAAAGCCAGGCTGAGGTTGGCCGGGGGGCTTCATCCAGCCTGAGGGCAGAGCCCTGACACCATCCCCAAATGCTGGGTCCTGCAGAGGCTGGAGGAAGCTCTCCTTCCGGAGGTGAAACCACTCGCCTCTTCTTCACGTGAAAGCAAGCATAGTATTCAAACATGAAAAAATAGATTTTTTGTTTGTTTGTTTTTAAAGAGCCTGGAAAGCCCCCCAGTCATTCTGTACCAGTGGCAAGACCCAAAACTTTCTGCTGGTGGGTGGTGGGGTGGGATGAGAGAAAAAAAAATCATTACAAGATGAAAGGTTTCACACTTCTCCCTCCAGCTAAAACCTGCACCAACTCTGTGTTACTCAGCCTATACTATGGGGGTGTCAGCTCCCCATGTCCCACCTACCCCATTGCAAAAACATCCACCATCTGTTAGGAAAAAAGTGGGTAAAGCCCCAGTCTGAGGATGTATTTTCAAAGCATCTCCCCCCAAAAAGTTTGTTGTCTGAAATGGTAAAGGAATCAGAAACCAACTTTGCTTCTGTCATCCTCTGCTGGAGACAGATGAGGAGACCCTGAGAACACCATTAATGCAAGCAGTGTGTTAACACATCAGGTTTGGCTTGGGGCAGTAAACCCAGATCGTGCTGATGGATCATTATCTTCAGCTGCACCTCTTTTTTTTTTTTTTCTTGAACAGCTAAGGACAAGCCCAACTCCTAAAGCAGGAACCTGTTGCTATCATATACACACTTAAGATTTTTCTTAACTCACGGAGCAGAAAGGAGTCAAAGCTCAGTTAGATATATTTTTTGAAGCATCACACCAAATGACATTTTAGACACCAACTTCAGAAGTTTGTGTCCTCAAACCTCAAAACCTCACTCCCCTCCTTCTACTCCTGGCCCACTAGCAAAAAAAACAGTGGTTGCATTTGTCTGAAACAAGGAAAAAATGTAGACTTAAATGATTAAAATGCCACTTTACTCCAGCAACAGACCCATTTGAAAGTTTTTCACTTATTTCTGCCTCCATCTGCACAGGCCAGGACTGCTCCCACTCCTCTTCCAGCCACTTCTCTCCGAGGAGAGCTTTGGCACATTTTCATGAACACCTCATGGACACTCAGAACAAAAAAAGATGCCGTTCTCCACCTCAGGCCATCCACGGATGGCAGAAATTTGGGTTTCTTTCTTCTTCAGCTGCTGCCAACAAGAACAGCCTGGGCACTGCCTGATCCATCCCCATGATGCCCCCACTGCTTCCTCAACACGCAGCCCCTCAACAGCCCCTCATTACAACATGGTTTTCAGCACAGGCAGTTCTACATGCACGCTCATAGAGGTATATACAGATACACATATATGCACATAACATGTGCTATTCAGTAGAAAAGCACACAGCAGGTGGCCATAGCCCCAGGCTTGCTGCTCCCAACCCCACGTGCCACCAGACCCAGAAGCAACAGCCTCATATGGATGCCGAGCTTCACTTGCCTTGATTTGCCTTTTGGGCTTCTCAGACTTATATTTTCAAGACCTTGTGAAACAAATACACACTTTTGCAGCCCATCTGACCACAAGCACACACAGCCTGACTGGCCTTTGCTGGGATAAGCCAGCTATTTGTCACCTCATCAAGTGACATGCATCGGAGGCTGCAGCATCCCAACTGCTCTGAACTGATTTATGTCTGCACATCTGAACGGCGCAGGGCAGCCTCGCTCCTTACCCTGGCCACGCAAGGGGCTTCTCCCTGGGGGTAACATCGGTTTTTAATGTGGCTAATAAGCTGAGGGGGAAAAGGGTTTTATTGCAAAAAAATCTCATGGAAGCAAGTTCTTGCGTGGCTGCTCCTGTACAAGCATCAACAGTTGACAGCACTACAGCTCAGGGGACAGAAGGACAGAAGACAGCTCTATCACCTTCTGTGAAACCAAAGTCTTTGACCTAGAGGCAAAGCATTCAAGTGCCCCATAACAGCCTGTCATCCACTGGGCAGGCTGGAAGGTTTAACGGCCTCGATGAAGCCTTGGTACTCAACCTCTCACTCAACGATCTCCCCGTCACGCACCTCCTCGCCTTCACTACCAGGCACCACAAGAATTTGTGGTCTGGCCCCAGCTCTCCTGAAGAACCTTGTTTCCCCTCACGGGCCCTCTTCTTCACATACTTGGACAGCACCCGAGTATGCAAGAAGTGAATGAGAACACCGATATGCTCTTAAATTGCGTTTTGCACCCATTTTGCAAAAGCTATGACTGGCAGCACATGTGCAAGTCAAGACAACCAGCCCGCTATGTCTCCCAGCAATATCATCACTGACCTGATTTCCTATTGCAATTAAAGGTGCTGCCAATGAATATTAATGCAGGCTCCAAAAGGAGTCAGGTATTTTAGAGAGTAGGTTTGGTTTGATGACTTTGCTCCAATTCTGTATACTCTTCTGCAGTCATTTAAAGCACAACTTTACCCATCCTGGCTTTTTTTAAACCTCAGCCTCCAAAACCACTCATTTATGGATGTTCCACATGATTTTTTGCATTTCATCTGAGTTTTGAGATGTCCCCTAGTCTGGGGCAGAAATCTGACCCTAAAACTCCTCAATTTGAGAAAATATTTAATCCTTCCCCTGGTTAAAAAATGCCTTTAATGAAAGCCTCTGCTCACGTGCTAATAAGACTACTAGCAACTCTTCCTTGGCTAAGACTCCTTCCAGTTAAACATTTTCTGCCAAACTAGCTCTCTCCTGACAGCTACTAATTTAGAACTGTTTTGTCTTAACTCGCATTTCTACTCAATTGACCTCATGGGCTTCTTCCTCACTAATTCCACAGAAAATGTGCTCAGCGTGCAATTCCCAGGTTTGCTTTTGTTAACTTCTCCATGTTGCAGACCAGTCTGGAACAGGAAGATTATTCCTGGACTTTCTTTTGATACATCTATTCTCCAGGGTGTCATCATTGCAAACATTTTGCCCACTGAAACCTCACTCATAGCAGATAACAATGTACCATAGAAAAAAAAAGGGAAAGGAAGAAGTCTGTCTGCTCTCCCACAAGTGTCCTGTATTGACACCAGGCTGAAATGAGCGTGCCACAAGAAACTGAGAAATAGCAGTTGTTCACAGCTGTCAATACACGTTATAAATACCTTACGCAATGTGTTACAGCTTCAGGCCCAGCCTTGCCAAGACACTCCGGCTACAGCACCCAGATCTGAGGTGGGCTTTGGTGCCAAGCCTCGGGCTGGCCATCTCCCTCAGGCTGATTTCTTGCAGGGGGGTTATACTTCTGGTGGCTGCCAGTTTGATCAGCCACCTGTGGTCCTCGGTTGTCCCAGGAGCCAGGACTGCTGCTAAATGCCCCACACTGACCAGGTACGGGGCAAACCCAAGGGTTTCTACCCGATGAGACCTCTCTGGGACACACATGCTCTTCCAAAGCAGAGATGAGGCACATTCATTGGAGGGTACACACAGGACTTTACCAGCACTTAAAATAACACTGGAGATTTATGAACAGGTACTGTCTGATTTGCTCCGTTCCCCTCCTTGCCCCAACCATCCAAGCCTGATTCATACTCCAGCAGTTAGTCAACACCGAAGCAGCAATAAAAACCTCTAGGCAGACATGGGTATACCTATAAAAAAGGAAACTCCAGTTCTGCTTCCTTGTCCTGACCTCAGGTAGCAGCTGCATTACAAGGAGAGCCCAGCCACGCTCAGCTGTGCAGGCACCCTGCTGGCCTTTCACCTGGGGAAATTTCAGTTTAATTTTCACTCACAGCCCAGGCAGGATGCAAGTCAGCTTCCTCCTTTTCCCCACTGGATTTTTTTCCCCTCCATATCACATTCACATAACCTTTAGTACAACTGAAATACTCAGAAATAATAAGAGGAAGGGACAGTTCAATATCAGCATTAACAAGGTTTTATAGCATGCAGAAAAATCATCCCAGAGCTGTCCTGCATGGACCAATCCAAGTGTCTGGCAAAAGTACAAGGCTCCTGGCGGGTGGCTTCATTTTAGTGCAGGCCAGTCAGCTTCTGAGCCCATCTCTGCAGTGCATCCAGATATTCACAGAAAACTGTACGCTAGCCATGCCTAAAAGGCAATTTTCAACAGGGCAGGATTTAGACTAAGGTAAAGAAATGGAATTTTCCTTTCTGTACAAGGCACAGAAAAGGACAAAACCTGCATTTCATTTAAACCCCTAAATAAATAAAAGCAACCCAGCATCTCCTGACCCCTGCTTTTCAAAGCTCTGTAGTGGCCACAGGGAAGATATCGGCGGAGCAGAGAGGAACCAGCTGCTGTCAGCAGCAGGGAGGCTCCGAGGCTTTCCTGCCTGCAGGAGGCACCAGGCAGGGATGCTCCGTGCCCACCTGGTTGGGGGAGAGGTTGGATGTAGCATGGCAAGGGTGCTGGAAGATCATAGAAACGTTCAGGTTGGAAAAGGCCTCTGAAACCATCCAGTCCAACCTTTAACCTAGCTCTAGTCCACCATTAGCCACCTCAGGAGATGTCGCACTGGTCTTGCCCAAGTGTTGTGCTTTGTTAGCATAACACAAGCACTTTGTAACAGTACAGGAATTCAGGCAAATCACCTTTCCTGCCCTGTAATTTACGCCAAGCCCAGAGTAGCCATAATTAACTCAACAATTTCAAACACAATTTAAAACCGCAAGAAACTTTAATTTTAAAAGTTGATTTTTATCTGGTTTTAGCTATTTTGCTGAAGACGGACAGATGCTTGTTGACTGCCGTAGCAATGAGAATACAGTAATTTAGCCTTCATGTTTGATTTGGTGTTTTGCTACCTAGGGAACACAAAATATTCTTTAAGTATTGTCACATAATTATAGTCCACATTCTTGTAGTCTGAACCTATATTTAAAGTCCTAATTTTTTACATGCTTTTTTATTCTAGGAAATACAGAATGACATATTTACAGTCAGTAATTTTTGTCAAACTAAGTTGAAACTGGAATTCAGTTGAAAACAGAAACAATATTATTTGCTTGTCATTTAATTAAAATAAAATTTAAAATATGCTGAAAAAAATTATGCAAGTATCTTGCATACAAAACCAAGCAACTTATACGAGGGAAAGATTAACGGTAGTTGGCGAGCTGACTTCCAGGCTAATATATGATTCTCAAATATATTTATGTGCCCTCAGATGCTCATAAAGCACCTACCAGGAGTTTCAAAAAAAGTACCTAAAAACATAAATAGTGAAATTCCATTGAATTGAAAAGGAATTGAAATTCCCAGCCTGCACAAGTGTTTTTGGAGATTTTCAAAGACCTTTAAACAAGAAAAGGGCTTTGAGAGCCTGTCTCAAAGTCTGGGGAGATAGCTGTGCATCCTTCCCTATGTGTTTTCAATTGTGGACTGGAACACACTTGCTTGTTTTTCATAATTCCTAGCCATTTGCTCAGTTTTGCGTGAAGAAATCCAAATAAAACAGAAAACCTTCCCAAGTATTCAAGCTAAATTGAAAACAAAAGTGGCAAGAGTGAAAGGTTTGCAGCACGGAATTTGAAAAAAAAAAAAAAAAAAAAAAAAAACCTCGTCAGAACTTCCCCCAGTACTCATTAATAGACACTAACCCCCACCACCGCAGATGTGATAAATGTGAAAGTACGTGTGCGGTAAGCTTGAACTGGCTTCCAACACTTACGATAACTCTTATCACTTGAGAAATGTTTTTAATGTTTTAAAATTAAAAGACATCGCATTCAGATTTCTTCACAGTAGCTATTTTAAATACTTGATGCAAACTCTAACTTGACACAGATTATCAGCATTTCCAGTTAAATGGGCATCCCCCAGCTCTAATTTATCTTTTTTTTTTTTTTTTTTTTTTTTAATAAACCTCATTTAAAAAGCACAACACATCCAGAAATGTTTATGGAAAGTTTTTCCCATGTCGAGGACAGCTGCAAGGCTTCCAGCCTCGCACATAATTCAGTGCTTCCTGCAGCAGCTCAGACCCGCGTGCCTCAGATTTCTTGGCGGCTTCTCTTACCAATTGCTTTAGCAAGGCTCAGAGGTACAAAATGCTGATAAAGGGAGAAATTAGCACTGGAGGGGGGCTGCAAGGGGCAGATCCCCATCTCCCTTCTGTTCCGGCTCTTGCTGCCTTTTGGGGCTGGGGACAGCCAGGGGATGGAATTGCAACCAAGCAGCAAGCACAGAACATCCTAGTGCAGAGCGATCGAGCCAAGACAAACCCCAGCAGCAGGCAGAGGGGAATATGCAAGGAGGAAATAATTCCCTGCCTGGGGCTTCACCGACCCTCCCATCTGATGGGCCGGCAGCCCCAACCCCGAGCACCTGCACCAGCGATGCTCCAGCACTGGCACGGCACCCATGGGAGCCCCTTCCCTGCACACGGCAGGCAGAAGGACTGGCTCACGGCCAGGCTCGCCACTTTTCTCTAGCAAGACAGACAGTTGACTGCAAATTGGCATAAAAATATACATATTTGCATAAAACCTGGGGCAGAGCATGCATAGCTCCTGCTTTCTTTTTTTAAGAGCACAGTGCCACCTCCTCCTATGCAAAGATGCATGCAATGAATAAATAAAAGATAAACCCGTGACATATTCCAATAAGAGTCTCAACTTTCTTTAATAGCGATGAGATGAACAAAGCAGGAGGAAGGGGGAGGGCCCCTTGGTGCTATTTTCAGCCATTATTAACGGAGATCAAAAGGGGCAGCAGAAAGTCAGGGCCCTTCGAAGGGTGCAGGGCTGCGATCCCAGCCGGAGCGGATGCGGGTGGGATGGGGTCATGCGTCCGGATGCCTGGGATCCCCGTGCTCTGCTGGGAACACCCCGCAGGCTGCAGAAACTCATGCAGCAGGCTGAAGATTTAGTAAGGACAAAAGGAGAAATCCAGTAACAGATGTCTAGAGAGAGAGGGTGGGGGGGGAAGGATCTGTTTGGACTTGTGAGAGTAAAGAAAATGAAGTATGCAAATTGGTTTTCAATTTCATACAAAAACACCCCTTTTAAGATTTGAGCCAGGCAATGGAGGAAAACAAAAATTCACTTTGCATTTTGTCATAAGCCTGTTGGAAACGACATCACGAGGCTTGGCTCACCTGGCCAGGCACATCGTGCATCTGCACAGGAGAGCTGCCTGATGCACACCATGCCCTTCAGAACCCAGGCAGGGTTTTCTCCTGATGTCAGTAGGTCCAGGAGAAGCAAAGCCACCCTGTGCTGAGGCTAAGCCAAGGCAGGAACAAGAAACAAAAGTGTTGTAGCTCTTAGCATCGCTGCCACTACTGCTCCACTGAATACACTTTCCCTGAAGCCTATTGCAAGGATGACCCAACAAAAAGTTGCTCAGGTTTGAGCATCTTCATCGGTTTCTCCAACCCCAGCTCGTGCCACTCCATTGGGTTTTCCTCTGGGAAAGCCCTCCAGGTAAGCAAAGGACGCCAGACATGCTCATTGCCAAAAATCTCCCCTGGGCACAGCATGGTGGATGGGGTGGAGGAGTGGTACCATGCCCAGCCACATCCTGCTCACCTAGACTCTGCTTGGCTCAGTCTGAAGCTCATGTTTATAGACCGATTCTCAACCCTAAAATCCTCCTCTCTGAAGAGGAAGCAAAGCACCTGGAACATCAGGAGGGCTTTTCCTATTAAAAAAAAAAAAAAAAAAAAAGCTTGCATTTTGCAGAAGAGTGCCAGCTTCTCTCCAAGCTACCATCATCCTGCATATACCCTAACTGATCTACTTTAAAAGACTCAATTGAAGCACTCTGTGTATTGCTGGGGACATTTAAGCTCGCAGCATCGTTGCTAGATGCAGTACAAAGACAGAAGAGATAGACTAGACCCAGCGCTGGAATCAATACAAAGCCATTAAGCAAGCATCAGCCTCACTACAGCCTACTTTACACATCAAAAGCAGAGCCTGCACTTGGTGCTTTTGATTGAAACCAGGAGCTCTGCCTGTTTCCAATATTGTCATTCCAAGGCACGCAGGAAGATGTGATGTGGAAGCTGAAGGGTTAAACGAGTACTTCTATTCAACCACCATCTGATGTGTGCACAAAGTGCTAATTATATCTAACAAAGACAATGCACAAAGCCCCACGTAATACCAGAGATCTCAATAATGCCACTATCATTCCTATTAGGTTCATTTTTTGAAAGTTAAAATAGAGGATGATGATATTCAAAATCTGAGTGCTTGTATTCAATGCCCCTAAGTATAGGGAAATCTGAATTAAGAGAAATTATCAGGAAAAACATTTCATGTTCTGTGCTGTCAGCCTATTAACTTACTGAAGGCTCCTTTGGGTACTAGCGGAGGGGCTGCAGTGAAGCGTAACCACCCCCAGGCTGGGGACAGCACTGGGAACAGGCTGATGTAGCTAAAGCCAGAGAACTGGGGAGACATTTTCCAAAGCCCAAGACACTCCCGAGATCAGAGGGAGGCTTTGCATTGCTGAACCACAAGTTTTCCCGACCACAGTGGTGTCAGCCTAGGTCTAAAACAGGAGGAGGTGGTACGCAGCTGGGACAGTCCTCAGCCTGCTCTGCTCTTTTCCAGACTAACAGGGAAAGTAAGTCCACATGTGAAAGGAGGAAGTAACACTGCATTTTGGTTCAGCACACCAGAATAATGAGAAGCTGCTGAGGTTAACACAAGGACAGCTGGGGCATGAACCAAGAGCCTTGTCCCTTCCGTGCACCAGCTGAGCATGTCTGTAGCACACTTGCACTGGGGTGGCTGAAGCAGAAAGGAGACAGGTGCTGAAAAAGGAAAAAGAGCTGCTAGCAGTATACACATGCATATATACATCCCTAATGGCAGCAACAAAAAGCCAGGTCCAAGTCCAGGAGGTAGGCAAGCACTAGATTAGTACCATTTTAATTATAGAGCTTCTGGCCTTTTTTTTTTTTTTTTTTTTTTGATGGTCTGCATTTTTGTTTATGTAGTATATGTGCCCAGGAGGCACATCTCAAAGTTCCTGCATTTCTCCTATTTGTTATTACTTGGCATTACAGAACCTGGGAGCCCAGGGCATGATCGTGCCCCAACACGTGGGTGTGCATTGCAGAACCTGAGCGAGTCCCTCCAACAGCAGGGAAACGCAGAATTGAACTGTGGGTTCGTGCTCCTGGTGGCTTTTCAGACTGCGCTGCACTGCCATATTTATTAGCAAAGTTTCCTGTGGAAACAAGGTTTATGCAACCACTTCTGCGCATTCTAATTGCAACAAAATTCAAAGCATGGTTATGAGCATCAGAATTGTGACCCTATGATGGAGAGGCATGAAAGCTGGGGAAAGCAACTTCAGTGTAGATGTAGGTGGACAAATTCCTCAACACAGCAAGAAGAGGCTGCGGGCCTGGTGATGGCAACCAAGCAGAGCTCATCAGCAGGAGCCAACCACACAGACGGTGTGCGAGGCTGCAGGTCACCCCAGCACATAGCGCCACATAAGGGACACGGCGAGGGCCACCGCAACAGGAACACCGTGAATTATTTAGCATCCAAAGGATGCAAGCCCAGAGGAAACCACCCCTCAGCTGGGATGTTCATTGTTGTTGTCAGTTTTCCCCCCTAGAAGGGCAAAGCCTCTAAATTTCCAGGACAACCTTCATGTGACAAATGCAACGCAGAGCAAGGCCAGCAACGTAATCATAAGGCCTTACCTTATGATGTACGTTACGTGATTACCAGGATCACAAAGTCAAGCACTCTGAAGTTCAGAAATATGACAAACACATTCTCCTGCCCAAACTTAACCTTGTTGTACCCATGAATTTTGCTGCAACCTTTCCTGAGATCACTGCTTTCCGCGGGCCCCCTGCCTCCCTTGGTGTGCAGAAGCGGTGCTGCGCAGGCAGCGAGCAGCAATTCAGCAGCCCATTCTGTTCTCGCTGTTCAGTGTGTGGCCTTGTGCCTTATTTACTATAATTATTTCAACATCTGCTCTGAAGACAGAAATCTGTTTATTTCCTCAGAGGCTTTTCTATGGCACTCATTGCTGTAGTTGTTTGAATGCTTTATAAAATATTAATGGATTCTGTTCTTCTCCTTCTGTTATCATCTCCATTTTCCAGACGGGAAATGCTGGCCCACAGACTAAATAGTGAATTTGTTCACCAATTTGGGAGGAAGCAGCAGATCTCCCACACGTGCAAGACTGCAGTGTGCTTGTAAGAGGTCAAAGAAACACATGGAGAGCTGCAGGTTACAGCCAGGATGAAGCAGAAAACCCACCCAACAGCAGAAACAGTTATGTGATTCTTTCAGAACTACACTAAAACTGTTTTTTAAATCAAGTTCTCCAAATGAAATAAGTATAGAAATAGGCAGGGTACTACTCTTCCTTCTTTGACACCCAGTTCTCATATTAGGTGCCTTTATTTTTTACAACAGGAGTTATAGAAGCTCTATATTCCTAATGGCTAGCCACCGTTTCCCATCACTTCAAGCACTTCAATCACTACAGCACTTCAGAGAAACAACCACCGGCAAGTGAGACTGCTTGAGCTGCATTTTTTGTATTTAAGTGCACTGAGTTCACCTGCCCCAGGTAACTGAGTACTAGATACGTGTTTTCAAGACTGTTCTCTATTCAAGCCAAATATTGTATCTTTCCAGTAATTTTTATTAATTGTGGTAGTCACTGGACTACAGCTGATCCTTTCAGGAAAGGCAGATGCAGCAGAAAAATAATATTTACTGGTCAATTTTTTTGTTGTTGTGCTTCCCCTATTAAATACAGCACAGCCACCAGCGCGTTACCTCTCATGCCTGCTCTCCTACTCTTCTCCTCCAGCGGCTGCGCCGTGGGTTTGTTATCCATCTGAGGTACGGTGTCCCAGCAGATCAACAAGTAAGTGGCAAGAGGAATATTGCTCATCCAAAGAGAGAACGAAGGCCACTCCAGCATGGGATACTAAACATTTCTACTCCACAAACATAGCTTAAAAAACCTCCTCAGAAGGAAACACCACTCTGCTCTTGAAGATGCATCAAAGGGCTTTCTACGCACCAGTAGGTCTGCACTCAGCTTTCTTGCCCTTTGCCTCAGCAGGGCTTGGACCTATGGTTTAAAGTGACTTCACCTGTTTCGGTTTGAACCTTCAAGTACTAATTACTGCCCTGTATAACTTCTGCCCTTAGGACATGCACAAGCAGCATCACCAAGGGACACAGAATTACGCCACGTGTTCAGCATCACCCGGAGGAGCCAGCTCAGCCACTGCTCCCAGTCCACCCCGGACTTCTCACAGCATTCAGCTGTGCCAGAAACCAGGCTCCCCGTCTTCCCTAAAGTTACACAAAAAAAAAGGCTGGTCAGAAGGCTGAAGTGTGGTGGTGCTTCAAGGAGATGCCCAATTAAAAGCAGAAAGAATTCAAGTCTCCACACACTGTGCAGAATTGTCTTTCTGCAGGGTAAAAAGACTTGCTTGCTCTCCTTTCCAGGCTCCAAGAGGAGGGTATAAACTGGCTCAGGATCATCAACAGCAATGCATCCTGCAGCTGGGGTAGGCAACAATACTACTGATGATTCAGGAGCGGAGACAGATCCAGCTCTCTGCATCAAGCATTAGCTCTTTAGGAGAAGGAAGGAAAAAAAGAAAGTAAAACTGTGCTTTAAGCAGTGAAATCAGCAGGCTCTGTCAGCGTTTTTGTTTGTGTTTGGTGCAAATTTAGGAATTGTGAGTATCTCAAGAAGTTGCTGGCATCTGGGGATTTCAGGCTAAAACGGAGCCGACGCTGCTGTTTTTGCTTCCTGCCGTAGCACAGCCGGCTGCAAGCCCCCAGCTCTCGTTCTGGCTGCTCCCAGTCCCCTGTCCTCTAACCCACAGACAGCGTTATTCACTCAAGCCTCATCTAGGGCAGCATCCACCCTTTCCTATAAGCTCACTGTTGCTCTATGTGAGAGATGGCACAAAACAGGGAAAATGAGGATGCCCTCTCCCCCCACCCTCGGGGGTCCTTGGACACTCCACAGAGTTGGGAAGGGAGCAAGGACAGCATAAGGAGAAGCACAGAGAGGAGACCAGGGTAGGAACAATGCTCTGGTGCTGCCAAACCCAAGCATTCACAAATGCAGGGGACCTAAAAGCATCTTGCATCTTTTCCCTCAGCTCCTGAGCCCTGGGGGTAACCCATGCCAGATCACAAGCTTTTCCCCTCAGGGTCAGAGGAAAAACCCAAGCACCCTCTCTGCCAGCAGACAGCCCCCACACTCACAGGGCTGGGAATTTCAGGAGGTGTACAAGTCTCAGAGGAGGCACAAGGACGGGTGCTGCACCTGGAAAGCAGGCAGGAGCACACAGCAAGAGGAGGCAAAAAGCACAGGGCAGATCAGAGCCCCTCGGTGCTGGGACCAGGCACAGCCACAACACACCACCCCCAAACAGCTCACCCCACAAACACTGCCCCAAATCCCTCATGGACGCAGCACACACTGCCCAGCACGTGCAGGACAAGGGGATGACACCACCAGGGCTGCAGCTGCAGGTCCCACACCAACCTCCCTGCAGGCCAAAGCAGCCCCTGCTGCCCTCCTGCAGGCACAGAGCCCCTGCTCTCAGGAGAAACCTGCCTCCCCCCTGAGCCAGAAGATTTAAAGAGGCTTTTTCAACGTGGACAGGTGTTTCAGGGTCAACTCATTCTCTTGGTTAGCAGGTGGAGGAAAGCATTCCATCACTCACCATAAGCTGAGCCGTCAACATTGATCTGAACAGGCAGGAAGATCTGAAACAGGGGGTTTTTTGGTCATTTTAAATGTATCAGCTTTCATATGAACAAAGAGTGCTCCAATTCGTCTGGCATTGGAGCATACAGAGTAAAAACAAATAAATAAATGTTATGGCACTGCACATGGAAAAGACAAAAAGGCAATTTTCTTAAAATCCAATTTTTAGCTCTCTGGAACTATGTTTAAGTGCAGAGGGGCGTATTGCTGTGAACCAAAGCCCCACAGTGCCTACACATTAGTCAAAGGAAAGAGTTAAAATGCACAAAATAAATAATAATGATTGCCAAACTCTTCAGGTTTTACAGTTTACTAAACAGATGCACCAGGTAATTCAATTTAGTGGCTACAAAGAGTATAATAGCTTAATGCAGTTTCATATTTAGCACAGTGGGTTAACCATAAAAATACAATTTATACTAATGGATATTCTAATCAGGGCAGCTTCCAAATGGGAGCTGACAATTTAGCCACTTCTCTTTCTTACCAATGCTATTTATTAATGATGCTGGATTGCAGCTCAAGCAGCAGGAAGACTGTTCTCTTGATTCAAACAGCAAGTAATAGTACTATGAGAGAAATAAATCACTCAGGATTTTCTCAATACATTCACTGCTTCTACAAGGCTGCCAAGAAAAGCCTCCCTTTCGGGAGCATGGTTTCTTTCTGACTGCAGACGTGAGGGGACTTTCCAGGGCTGGGAGGTCTCACGCTGCTATCCCGGGCAGCTACAGCTGCAGCCGTGGGCTTCTCCCTTCCCTTGCTCCTCTCCTAGATGATCTCTCTGCAACCTCATTGATGATATGTAATTAAAAAAATAAATAAATCCAATTTCCTACCCAAAGTTGATTTTTGACCTCTTAGAGTTAGATCTGGCTTTAATTTAATACATCTTTAGCTGAAAACAAGTAGAGCTTGTGGCAGTCTTCCACATTTCATCATTTTTAAAACTTCCACAAACTTCCAGAGAAAATGTGACCAGATGCTACACAGGTAGCATCACTTGCATGGCAGTAAATGAAACCTGATGGTATCTAACTGGGTGCTGGAGCCCTTTGGTAAAAGGATGTTTTTCCAGGTTCCTCATGTAGGATGGTTTGGGGCAGCCGAAGAACCCGAAAAAACAATGGCAAAATTCAGGGCTTGACAAAATCAGGAAAAAAAAAAAAAGACAAATGAAATCTTCAGTCATGCAGTCATGACCTGGGACTCCCTCTGTATCCCTCACGCTTGAAAGATTTGGGCAAAGTTTACAGAAAAGGTTCCCAAACCTCCAGAAGCTATTTGTTATCATCTTCCTAGGCAGAGGTGAGAAGCTGAAATCAGTGTGCTATCGGTGTGCTGTGCAAAGGGCTGCAGTCGTAATTCTTTACTGCTTTGAAGCAGAAGGTTTCCTGCACCATGCTATCTCCACTGCTCAGTCTCCCAGTGACCAATTCTCACAGAAAGCTTTGGAAAACCAAGTCTTGTGCATTTTTCAAAGTCCTATCCTTTGGAATAACCTGTGAAAAAAACACTATTAAAAATAATAGAAATGAGAAAAGGCTTTCTTAGTTTTCAGAAGCCGTTTTCTTAGCTTTCACATCCCCACAAGGACGTGTGTGCACCTCTGTCCTGCTTATGCAGTGGGACAAGACATGGATGTAATTTTAGGAACAGACTACTCATAGTGAGCCCCAGCACTTGAAAACCCAAAGGTCATGTAAAAGACATTTTTATTTGAATTTGCTGTGTGTTTTTCTAAGCCAGCCTCATGGTTTGCAGGATTAGTTCATTTAAAAAAAAAAATGCATTAGAATTAAGTTCTGACCCTCATTATTTAAAAGAATAAAAACATCTCCATACAGCCAGCTCTAAGAACTCCAAGATAATGAAACAGACCACAAAAATTGTGGAATTAGCATTAAAATCTTCAGGTCTTTATTTATCATTATTATTATTATTATTTATTTATTTTAATTTAATACAATGTTCTGTTTACCTGCCCTTTTAATTAATTAATTTTTACTTCAGCAGGCTCACATTCTTCCTTTTCAGACCAAAATAGCGAGGCTTTTCAGATACAGGGAGCCCCTGAAAACTGTTCAAGAGTTCTGAAAATAATGAGGTGTTGATGCTGGACTTCAAGGTTAACATACTATATGCATGTAGTGCTTCATTCAGAAGTCAGTCAGGAGGACATTAGTGCCTGTTAAGAGAGATTTATTAACTTCTTGCAGCGATGCTGACCTAGGGTAATAAAATGGTACCCAGAAGAACAGGAAAGGGGCAAGTTTGTAAGCAAGATCTACAAGACAGAGCAGGAACAAATTAGCAGATGTTTGATTTTGAAGCACTACTAAGACCTTAGGTAATGTGTGTTCAATAAATCAGCGGCATATTTTAAAATAAAAGAATATCAAGTGACTGTAGTGATAACATTTGGCAATTTGATCCCACCAGCAATAAAATCAGAGGTTCCTCACTGACTTGTAAGGGTGTGACATGAACTAAAGCTCCTCTTACCGCAGCCCAGTGCTCATCTGAGCCCCTTTCAGAGCATGCCAGTCAGGACATACATATATATATACATATATATATACACACATATATGTACATATATACACACACACACATATATATGTAATGTATATTAGGGCAGATACCACTTCTTACACAGACCACATCTTAAACTGATAATTTGAAGTTATCTATAACCCATCTTAGAAAACAAGCAAAACCAAGGCTTACATACTGGTGATAAAAGTCGCATTAAAGTCATCTTTGCCTTGCACCTCTGTGACTTGTGTGTGCTAGCCGTGTTTCAGCGTGATGGCAGAAGGTGTTTCCTAGGGGAGCAGCGTGCCGAGGCAGGACGAGCTGCCCTGGGCGTTTGCCTGCCCTCCCTGCGGGTTTGCATCATCGAGTGATTCAAGCAAAGATGATGGGGGTAGAGGGGTTGTGTTCCTCCTCACCCAGTGCAAAACGGGTGAGGACCTGGGGATAGACTTTGTACAGGAAAGGGGGTGAGCTCGTGTCCCAGCGGGTTCGTGTGGGACACAGCTCCTACGGCCCCCAGCCAGGCACTGCCTCCGCTGCCGTGCTTCCAGCAGGACCCAGCTCACCTGGCAGCGTGGCCAAGCCCTGGGCTCTGCGTTCTTCGCAGCCTTCTGGCAGCACAGCACTCGAAAGCAGCTAGAGTCCATTAAAGAGTCAGGCGGTTTTGAAATATATTCCTGCAAATCACAGGAAACGGAGCTTCCTGCTCCAGCGGCTCGCTATTCTCGGATGGAGCCTGCTCAGCCTGCCCCTCCTCGTAGCAGGGATCCTGCTCTAAGGTTCGGGAAGATCAGCCTGAAAATGAAGTCATTATTTTGTTGTGGTCATCCAGTAAGGAAAAAAAAAAAAGAAAAAAGAAAAAAAAAAAGGAAAAAAAAAAAAAGGAAAAAAAAAAAAACAGCCCAAACGTGTGCAAAACGGTTTTCAGCTTAATTTACATGAACTGACGACCCTGCACATTTAGTGGAAGAGTCTCGCCAAAACCTCAGCTGGTTTGCACCAGGAGTGCTCGGTAGTTTCTGAAATGCCCCTTCCTAATCACATGCTGGCAAGGAAGGAGAAATTATAAACAGCGCTCTAAGCAGCTGTGAAGTGTAGCAATTGTTTTAGATTTGCTATGAGTTATTCAGAGATTATGACATCCATTATTAAAATACGCCACCTGTGACTTGTAAAATTAACTCAGGTTTTTTCCCTGGGAGTTTCCAATAACACATCATATCCTTTTTCAATACGCACACTATGCTGTCATATGATTTTGCCCTAAGTTTCTGTACGTAGCTACAGTTAACTGAAATGAATTTACATTTTGACATAAAATAAAATAACATGAAATAAAATAACATAAAATAACATGAAATAACATAAAATAAAATAAAATAACATAAAATAAAGAGAAGAATCCTTGAGGACTTCAGTACCTTAGTGGAAGTCTACATCACTGTAAGAAAAGAAATGAAAACAGCACTTATCGCTTCCTCAATTGTTCAAAAGCATTTTAGAAAGAAGAAGTCAACAATTGAAGGAGATAAACCAGCACCTGTGAGCATCTCGGGGACATTCATAGCCAGCTAGAGGGAAGGGTCGACCCCTACACCTTCATCCCCACCCTGAGCTTCCTGGCTGGGGGGAAAGGGGAGAGGGAAAGGTGCTTCTCTTCCTTTCAGAGCACTCAGCACAGGTTTGTTGTTACAGACAGCAACAGTCCCCCTGGATTTTTGTTTTGTATTTTTTTCTGGGAAGGAAATGAGGGCCCCTTAGGGATTACAGGCACCTTTGGCACGTAGCACCAAAATTCACTGATGTCAGCTGGTGCCTCCTTAGTCATTTCATGGCAGACGTGTCCTGAAAGAAGAAAAGGCGATAGGGAAAAGCTCAAAGACACCTCTCCTCTGGGGCCAGGCCTACGGGGCCTGTTGTCTCCAATTGGTGCGGTTTCCGAAAAGTCACATTTTGAACATGAGGAGCTGAGAGCACATCAGGAACAGAGCGCATCTCGCCAGCCTTCAGCCAAGACCTGAACACAGGCAGTGGCCCAATCCTGCAGGCACTGCGCCCTGGGAGTAAATCACTGCAGCTGATGGCAGCTCAGGGCCGAATGTGTAAAATAACTTCCTTGCAGGTGCAGTTATTAAAAAAAAAAAAAAAAAAAAAAAAAAAAAAAGTGACAAAAGCATATTAAAGTGCAAAGCCTGCTCTAGCTGCAGTGCTGATGGGTGGTAGGGCAGAGCAGGTGCTTCCCGTGGCTGTCTGATGCTGGAAGGACCTCCAAGCCTAGGCCCGGGAAGTGCTCCTGAGCAAGCACCTTCAAGGGGTTGTGACAGCAGATGCTACACAGTGAAAAAGGAGCTCTTAATATCAAGGAATAGTTTGGGTCTCATTCTTTCATTGTCCCTTGCACACTGATTTCCCTGTGCAAGAATCTGAATTCCAGCAGCTTTTGCTGAAACCGGACCCACTGAGATGTGCTGGCTCTGCTGCCGGTGGCACCGACAGCTCTTCCCTCATCAGAGCCCAGATGGTCCCAGAGTCAAAAGCACAGAATCTCCCTTGTAAACAGCACTGGCCCCTGACAGCCAGACCACACAGTTTGGGACGCTGCAGCCTGCTGGTCTGCGTGTATTTATAGCTGGAGAGGAGCTTGCTTGGGGTAGCATGGAGTTCCTACCATAGCCTGGGATGCTGCAAGAGGTTGTCAGAGGCACTGAAAGCCCATTCGGTGCTTGACTCCCCGGTCTGACTTTATTGCCATTTATAGTCCATTCAGTGCCTCAGCTGCAGGCTTTATTCTCTTTTCTCTGTTATGGTTTTTCCCCCTCCTTATTCTAAGAAGGTTTTGGTTTTCCTGGCAGCCTTTTTATCACCTCACCACCTCCTACCCTTCCATTCAAGAAAGCTTATTTAAAACCAAAACACCACATAACTGTAAGGGTTCCTTTTTAACATAATGGAGTTATTCAAGATGTTTACTCAACAAAAAATAGATTGTGAGCTCACCTTGCTCTTGTCAGCTACAGCTAGCTACCAAGCCTACTGCACGTAGCCACACAGCAAAACCTCTCTCTTTGTGCTCTGGTCCTGTTGCTCAGAGATCCACAGCATCGATCCAGGTCTGTAACAGGGGCAGGATTTGTGCCAAAATGATGCTACAGACACTATATGCACTGGTCGTGTCAGCTCCCAGACTGATGCACAGCAGGTGGAGGCTGAGCCTTTCTTCTCTCTAAGAGATGCCACACAGTTAAGGCTCCAGAATGCTGCCTGCAGTGGCAGTGTGACAAGGGGCTTCACACAAGGCATCGGTCTGCAGGGTGCTCGGGATGCTCCCTCCTGCCAGCCTTCCCAGGGAGAGGCCAGATAACACCTTGCCTTGTCACAAAAGCCCAGCCAAAAAAAAAAAAAAAAAAAAAAATGCCAAGCTGCTAAGAAGTTAAATGGGGACACCATCAGCCTACCAGCGGCTTCACTATTTCTTGCAACATGTCATTTTCTTGTCTGATTTGTCAGAGAGTTTCCTCCTAAATCCAGACACGTAGCACCGAATCGTCTGGCTTCTGACTGCCTCCCCAGGCTGGAGGCAGCGCCTGGGTGAGGAGCATCCAGCGGTGGCGAGCTGCCACCATGCCCGCTGGCCTCGCTGGGCCAGGGAGGGCTGCGTTATCGAGGAGGACAGCAGCAATGCATCAGGAGGTGTATTTTTAAATCTCGGTCCTTTGGGACAGGGATTATCCAGTATGAGTTAAAACACACTCCCAGCGTTTTCCCAGTAACACAGGGTCAGATGCAATGGAACTTACAGATTCACATGTGCTTTGGATTGATACCATTGCTATGGCTATTAGCAATAAGCAATAAAACTCAGCCCCTGAATTTTGCCCAAGGTTCGAACAAGATTTTATAATTTTGGTATAAATATGCATTTTTCACACACAAACACCGCCCTCTGCTGCATGCTGAGACTGATGCTGGTGAGCAGATTTATGCGCGTTGCCCCTGGCAACGCAGTTGTTGAAGGTGATAAAAATTCTTATGTCTCTTCGGTTTAGAAAATGCCAGTGCATCAAAATGCAAATGATTCAGCCTCCTGCAAAGGTCGTTTGAGGTAAGGGATATGTGCAACTTCTGTATCTCTGCAGAGAAAATGATGAAATCTGAACCACAGCGTGCTTCGATACTTAGGCATA
The DNA here is from genome assembly GCF_011077185.1 of Oxyura jamaicensis. Taxonomy (NCBI): domain Eukaryota; kingdom Metazoa; phylum Chordata; class Aves; order Anseriformes; family Anatidae; genus Oxyura; species Oxyura jamaicensis. The sequence goes on from NC_048915.1 coordinate 1,249,247, forward strand.
TGCTGTGTTGTCACCTCGCTGGCTTCTAGGAGTATATTAAGAAGTCTGCTGCCCACTCCTGTAACATTTCTGATCTCCTTTATTTGAGAAGGAGGATAAGCCCGCACTGAAGCAGGATTTTTTACTCTGTAATACATTTTTTGCGCTGTAATATTCTGTTTGCCTAGTGAATACCACCGTGCACGTTCACTCTTCTCCCTAGAGGCACACGCTGTTTCTTTACATGGGAAGACTTCTTCCCAGTATATGCAAGCTTGAACCAAAAGGAAGTATCTTTGCTGGGAACCCTCCTAAAACATGATTAATGTAAAGACAACAATGAATTACAGCCTGGTATTCCCTGGGTAGAGCTGGTGTCCCTTGGGCGGCTGGTCCAGCTCAGCACAAGCCCTTGTAGATTTGCAAAGCTGTGAAACAAAACCAGAGACTCATTCAGCCAGAGAACAGATTCAATAAATATAGAGAAAAAGCAAGATCTACCTCCTAGGGAACTTGCTGAGGAGCCTTGCAATTCTAGGTTTGACGGCACATCAGACCCACTGACTAAAAGTCATTGCTACAGATGCTGTTTGCTGGGCGGTGCAAGCAGGTCTGATGCCCTTGCGTGGCCGCCAGGATGACAGCTGTTTATTTTCCACCCCAACACACAGCAAGCTCACCAGAAAAAAAAGTGGTTGGGTCATGAAAAAATGACATTTTATTTGATGGTATTGATATTTGCTTCTAAGGCCTGGAATGCATCAGGGAGAAGCAGCTCAAAATTGCTGCTTCTGATGGTCATGTATTGTTTCAATATCCAGGGCTAGCCATCCCCCACTGAAACTGGAAAAAAAGAATCAAATGGTTGAAGTCTGATTACTCCAAAATTACTATTTTGATAAAAGAATGAGAAAGCCTTTAAAATTAATAGATTCTTTCATGGCAGGAAAAATGTAATTTGAGTTTATATTGCAACAAGAAAAAAAAATAAAAATAAAAGAAAGGGGAATACTTAGCAACCCTTATTCCTCAGCATTTACTCCTCAAATGGTAGCCGGTGACCTAAAGGCAAATGCATTTGCAGCTGCCATACCCCACTGAATGAAGGAAAAAGCTTTGCAAAGCTGAATTGCAGAGAGCGAATTGTGATCATGGTCTCAGCCTCCCAGCACCGTGGGACGAGGCTGCGGCTCCCAGCCAAGCACTGCAATCCCACGGAGGAGGACGGGTCGGAGGGGAGAAGGAGGAGGAATAAACACATGTCAACTTGTTTGACTTCGTAAGAGAAGAGTTGAGTCGAATTTAAACAGACATGAACAGAAAGCAAAAAGCACGACTGATGGCATTAAAAAGTTACCCTTATACGTAAAGAGTGATGACGAGAGGCAATCTTGGGACATATGGAGAAAAGGAAATTTATTTTTAGCCAGTAAAAAATTAAACTAATTTTTAGTTAAGTAATGTGCTCAAGAAAGGTGGTTTCCACTCTTCCCTTAGCTCAAGTTTGGGATGGGCTGAGGGCAAGGGAGGTTGGAGGGATCTTGCAAATTCCCAGGCAAAGGAGCAAAGCAGCGCCCGACGGCTGCTGCAGTAATGCCCCACTGAGTGCAAGGCTCCAGCCCCGCACTGCTGCAGACACCGGGGCTCAGCCCTCCTCTCCACACAGAGCAAGCTTGCGGGGGGAGCACACACCATGGCTTGAGTCCCAGGAGAAGAAAACCCTCCTACAGCCGCTGCCTCGCCACCTCTGCAGTTACTTCTAAGCATAAATACCGAGCCTGGAGCCAAGGAAGATGGCAACGAAGGAGGCAGGGCTGGCACGGGTGGGCTGGGGAGCACACACACATGCACCCAGAGCAGGGCATGTGTGATTTAATGCATGTGAGAAACCCAGCGCTGAACAGGCAGAGAAATCCTGGGCTCACACATTGCCAAAACACTTTCTGCTTGTGGTATTACTGGAATGAAATAGCACACGGCGTTCCCAAGAATCAGGTTTTAACACTTCCATTGCAGTTCCATCCTAACAACCACTGCAAAGGCCAACATGCAATAAATGCAAAGAATAAGCGTTAATGAAACATTAAGGTCACATACCAAGAATAGTAACAAGGCAAAAAGTGCAAAAGTTGAGCTTGATTAACTTCAAGTGTTTCATACACAAGTAGCTTCCCATTTTTCACATGCAGGGCTTTAATTTGAAGTAATATCTACTGGGTACAAATGAGATCAGGTAATTTAAAAGAAAAGCATGATTAAGACAACACTACAGATTATTAGAAGTATTTAACACTTCCTCTACTGTCAAATAGTCTTCAACATTGGCAACTGCAGCCAAATAGGTTTCATTATTGTTTGTACTGTTTTAGAAACATCCTCCTTCCTATTTGTGCTTGTACAGAGAGTGTTACCTCACAGGAGTTAAAATTTAAATCAACCCATTGAAAAGAGTTGAGCTAAAGTTTTGTTCCTGTTGGAGCTCAGTGTTTGCACCACAATCTAAATATAAAGTCTTCATTTTTTTCCTTAGTTTGAGGAAAACAAGAAACAAACATCACTTGAAAGCTGCATCTCGACCTGCCCCACAGTTGGCTTGTTTGTTAATGTATTGCATGGGGAGAATGTTGTTTATAAAGGAGAAAAAAAAAAAAAAAAAAAAAAAAAAAAAAGTTTGGTTGGCAGAAAACACCCCCTTGGCTCCAAGAGCTCCAGAACCACAATGATCATGATGAACCCTTGCAAACACCTCTGACTTCACAAGAAAGGTCCCCTCAACTCGTCTCAGCCGTGTGATAAACACCTCCCTTCAGGGGAGAGGACAGACCGAAAGCTAGTTTTCAGAGAAAACTATTGTGAAACACCCTCACACCCTTTCCTCCAACAGGACAATGCAAACATTTGGGTTACTGGGACACCTGAAGCCAGGCAGGATGAGAAAAAAGCCATCCCTGCAGGGGACCCCGGCCCCCTCGCTGCCCAGACTTCAAGGCACCCCTGACACCCACGACACCAGGCCTTTTCGGCTGCAATGCTGGGGCCAAACTCGTGTCTGCACCAGCTTCTCAGCGTCATCCGAGCCTTCGAGCAGAGGGCTAAGCGAAGCAGGAGAGGCTGAGACAGCAGCACGGCAGTGAAGTCCTCCTCACCCGGCCAGCGGCGGTGGGCAACAGCACCTCCCTCTTAGCATCCCGCTGGGAACAAGGCTGGTTTTCCTTGCTGGGACCAGGTTTGGGCAAGGAGGGCTCCAAAAGGCACAGCCTCATCGGTGCGAGCACCTACCGAGGGCGAGGATGCAAAGCAAAGTGCCGCACATTTCCAGGAAGGGCCCAGGAGTAAGAAGCACCTGTGCATTTGCCTACGGCCCCAGCAGCCCACGCTCGGCTTTTATAGCTCCTCTGACTCATCCCGAAACGGCCCCTCAGCCCCGGGCAGGAGCTGCCAGAGCTGGGGCAGCCCCAGCAGATGCCTCCTCCCCTGCCCAGCAAAGGCACGGGGCTGTATGTCCTGCTTCATGCCGGGTCAGGGTTGGGTTTGCTCCCAAACCAAAGCAATGGGCACAATTCAGATCAAAACCCGTAGAGGACCATGAAGAAAACCAGAACAATAAGATTTTTTTTATTATTATTTTTTTATTTTTTTTCCACACCTGGCTACAAGTGTTTCAGCTTCCCCTACCTCTGCAACTTTTCTCCAAGGTGTTCATTTGCTCCGTTTCCTCAAATGCTGCTCTCTGAATATAAATCAGGGGGAAAAATCCTTAACTGTACTCCATTGAACACGTCTCATGTATTTAGAATAGAACGTAGAATATAGAATATAGAATATGAAATATAGAAAATAGAATCTTTAACTTAGAATTGACCTTCAAAGATCTTCTAGTCCAATGATTCTGAAGTGATGCAACTCTTGATATCTCTGGAAAAGTGTCTCTCAAACAAAGTAACATTGTACTAAGATACGCCCCCAAATACTAACCCCAATACATTCTTCCTTGCAGCAGTTAACTTCAGATTGCATCTTACCCTCTCGTGCACAATGAGATTATCTTTTCACTTAGCATTAATCTTTACCAGGAATTTATGAAGAACCAGCCTCCCTGCCTTTAAATGTTTAGTCTGGTACAGGGAAAATGTATTCTCTGCACAAGTCTATCTTGCTCAACACGTAGTCTTTTCAGTTGGAATAATGAACCTATTTTGGGGAGTATAGAGACGTAGCATATTTTGGCTGGAATTTTATCTCCAAATCCCTATTTAAATTGGCATAAAAACGCCTTTAATTTTGAACAAGCTTTAAAAAAATATGTGATAGCTGCTAGCACTGCGAGACTTCAAAATTCTTGTGGTCTGAAACCCATTCAAAGATGAACTTCTTCTGGATTATTTTACAATGTTAGTCTGCCTTATAAATTTGTGATGGTGTTGCAAGTGCCACAGTAACTCCTCAAGACCAAAGATGAACAGAAAGGCAAAAAAAAAAGAACAACAACAACAACAAAAAACCAACAACACTTTTTTTTTCTTTTTTTTTTTTTTTTTCAGTTTTTAGAGGAATGGATGAAGAGATGTCTTATTCCTTGAAACAACTGCTAGGTGATAAAAAAAGGTGAGGGACCTCTCACAATAAATACCCTTGGTAAAGGGGTTGAGCATTTCTGTTAAGAAATCACCTCCAAATAAATTTCTTTTGCAGTAATTATTGTAAATAATAACGGAAAATAGAAAAAAGGGCTGCAGTACTCTCAAGGCACATGGGGAATACTCGGGACAGGGTGGGAAGGCACTCTTGCAACTGCTGCAAGGAACCAGCCCTGGGATTCACCAAGGCAGGGTCACCTCATACTCCTGCTAATGCTGCAGATGAAATACGATTTTGTTGTGCACTGCAACAAGATTTCATTAGTCTGTGCACGGATTTTGCAAAACGTGGGTTTGGTATGCTCCTCCGAGGGGCCGTGCCAAGATTTTATGAAGTAACATTTCTTTATGTTTATGGGATACATGTAATCTTACGAAGTTTTCTTGAACTTTTGTCAGGGATACTATCTATTCAACAGCAAATAGGGTAAATAAATAAATAAATAAATAAGTTATTAAATGCAAACAATTACCCAATGTAACGTAACCCCAAACATTAAAGAAACTGTCTTCCCTTGTCCTCCCCGATGTTGAGCAAGTGGCAGCAGTCGTGTGCAACACCACTTTGCAATGGAGCGACGCAGCCAGTGGCCCCCATCACGTTTGTGCTGTCCTGGCCACACGTGGAGCGGCCGGGAGCTCTGCCAGGGCTTGGCCCTGGGGATTTGGTGGTAGGGAGGAGTGAGGATGACCCCGTTCCTCCATCTCGTGGGAAGAGGCTGCGCAGGGAGCGTGGGCTGAGCTCCTGCTCCCCCGAGAGTGACAGACGTAGATAACCGCTGGCTAAGGCTGGAGGGACTTTGGGCTAAATCCTCTGAGATCCTTCAGGAGAAGAGCTGTGGTATAAGGACAGAGGGAGACCAGGCAAATCCAAGCTGACCTGAAATCCTCCTTCTCCATTCTCAGAAGGAGAAGAACCTCCAGGTTCATCAGACCCTGGCCAAGCAGCTGCAGCAGTTTTTCTCATGTCTTTTCTCACTTTCGCTGGAGCACCTTGCCATTGCTTCCTTGGGCTTGGTCTGCAACCCCTACAGTGGTTTTAGCACATGCTCCTTTTACACGAACATGTTGTTGTTCAAAGAGCACCACCGACCCTGAGGAAGTGCCGCTGCAGGGATACTTGCCCAAAACCTGGTGTGGAAGGTACCACCTGGAGCTGCTATGACAAGGTCTGTGGGAGCAGGAGCAGAAAATGGACCACAGCCATTTCTATTTTATCTCTTCCACACTTGTTAGCCCTGCCAGACACTAACCCAGGGATCCTCCTTTTTTTTCCTCAGTGCAGGTTTCATTGCAAGCAGGGGAATTCCCTGTGGCTCCCTTCATCAGAGTTTGCAGCTTCACACCCCTCTCCAGTTACAGCTGATGATTGCACAAAATCCCAGTGGCGTCTCATATATGTTAACATGTATTTGTTCAAGCATAAATGTTAGGTAGGAAAATAAGTATTTTAGGAAATATGCCACAAAATGTTCAGTTTTAAGATGCCAATAATTGATCTGATTAGACAATATTTCTAACATATTAGTCCAGACCACACATCCTCCACCTGGTTCAAGCCCCTGCGAGGCCATCCAAATTTGATTTTAGTTATCATGAAACTCGGCAAAGGGACAAACTCACAGCTGTGGGCTCTGGCTTCATTGTCACCTTTCTTCTCCTTCATCCACCTTCCTTCTCCTTCATGGACTGAAGGTTCATCTTTGCTGGATCTGTCCTCACTGTTCTACTGTGGCCCCAAAATCTCAGGGACCTACCACCGCGCAGCACACCTCTGCAAGAAAGCAGGACTTACCGAGCCACTGGGAATTCAGGCTGGAGCTCCCATGGGCAGCAGGATCATTCACCTGAAGCTTTGTCTTGGACCTCCCAGCAGCCCTTCCCACCACAAGTCCTCTCTTGGTGTGGTGTTCTGAAGCCATGGAAGCTCCTATGTCCCACGCACACCTTTAGGCAGCTGTGCATTTTCTCCGGTTAGAATATGGTTTACACATAACCCACACGTTAAGAAAGGTCAATGTTGTTACATCAAAATATTGCAAGGCCAAAAGTCATTGCTATGGGATAATCGCTGGGTGGAGGGGAAATCAGTGGAACCAGTATTGCGCCCACAAGCTTTTCCCCTGCTATTTTATGTGCTGGCATTCACTTGCTGTTGTGTGGTTACATGCTGGATTGTATCTGCGGAGCCCCTGAAATGGAGGAAGACATCATTTCCCAAAGGAAATGCCACGTTTACACTGGCATGGCTAAATGGAAATATTTTCCAATTGTGCAGAATGAACATAATTTTTTTTTAAAGGCAACTTTCCGCAGCTCCCTGGAGTCACCAGGGTTGAGCAAGCCCAACTCAACCAAGTGCTTAAGCACTTTGCATCCTGTTCTTGCCCTGCAGAGCACTCACCTCCCATCTCGCTTTTACGGGACTAGCTCTAATCCTCCCCGCTGCTGAAAATCAATAGCAATCCCCCATGATTATCGGTGACCTGAGGATGTAAGCGAGCGAAGAACCGAGCTATTCCCTGAAAATGGGGCCTGCTGCTGTGTCCGTGCTGGGCTGGTGGCTCGGCCTGCTAAGTGCTCCCCGAGCGTTCAGCACAATGAGGAGGTGCCCGGCCTCCTCTGCGCTGCGGGTTTTCAAGATCTCTCTAAGGTGCATTTGCTTTGCCTCCTCCCAGCTAGTGCATTACCTTTAATAAGAATAATTTTGCCGTATTTTTAGCCTGTATAGAATGCGATTGCAGTTTAATATTGTAAGCTGTAGAGCTGAGGGAGGGAAAGCATACGTCTTCATAACAGTTGCCCTCCTGTACTATAAACACGCTGTGCAAACACACAGCCATGGAGTGTATTAAAAATGTATGTTTTGTGATACATTGACCTTCTTGGAAGAAGAGATTCAGACATAAATGTTGTGGTATTAATTTATGATGTAAAGTTTTGCATTTATTTCACTTGCGTAAGTATGAACAACACAGGAACCAAAAAGTTTTTTCTCCTAAAATGGCACTGTCAGAGTGCCTGAATTATCTATTTAATGAATACTTTAACCCACAACAGATCATATATGATGGGAAATGATGTCATCTGAGTCATTAATCTGTTTACTTCTATTTCAGGTTAGTCAAAAGAAGTCAAAGTCTGCACAAAAACATCTCTCAGTCTGAATTTAGGGTCTTTCCTCCCTATGAAAATTTTACAAGAACACACAGCTTTTATGTAATTTCACATGTCCCACTTCCTCCCCAGGGGTCTCAGAGCCAGAGACCAAACCCTTTGGACAATGTGCCCCAGGTGACCGGTGTCCCGAGCTGTGACAGGTCTCAGCCCTCTGGTGCCGGGTAGAGGTGCCCCCATCACCCTCGCGGAGTTTCTGGGGTCTCTCAGCTTACTCTGGCTGCTCCCTCAACTCAAACCTGCCTCTCCTCAGCTTGTGAGCCCTGAACCTCACCCCCCTGCCTTGCACCCTTAACATGATGCCAGGGACCTTTCAGGCTGAAGCAGCACCTTGACCTGTAAGGACACACACACAGGCCGGCAGATCAGCACGGTCCTTGATCAAGATCATCTAGAGTTAATTAGGGGGACAGCTCTGAATAATCCTGCAGGGCCACCGAGGATGTAAACTTTAAGTATCTGAACTAGGGTGCTGCTGCCCCACTGAGCCGGGATGAAAAAGCCCTTAATCGTCTCTGCTAATGGGTTTCAGGATGATGAGTGGCTCTCGCTTGCTTTTCAGGCAGGAAGACATCTGTATTGTGAGACTTATTAATTTTATTTAAAGTGCTAAGGCTGACATCCTAGAACTGTGGTCTCTTAAAATCTTTTTTAATTGTTATAAAGCAGTTTTAAGAGCACTTTAAGATGTCTCTATTTACAAGTTGTTGTTTTAAAAAATAAATAAATAAATAAATAAGAAGAAGCCTAAAACATCTTAAATCTTCTAGCAGAATTCCCATTCATTTGGACATTTACAAGAGACTGGGTTATTATTCCCCCTAGATGAAAATTCATACACAGTCAGGAGACTATTCCCTACAGCATCCTGCAGCAGTTAGAGTCATAAGTCCAATTTTGAACAAAATAAATTAACTTCTTTGTTTCTGTGAATCCATCTGGTGGAGAGAACGAGGTGTTTGTTGTTAAGTGAAGAAGCAGCAGGGCTATAACTTAGATATTAATAGGTTATGTGATATTTATTTAATCTCTTTGTTATTTTGAATACTGCCCTTTTTGTTATGATTGTGAAACTTAGGTGAAATCTTTTCTGGCTTGGCTTTCGAGCATTTTTTATATTTCCCTCCAGAGGAAGCCACCTCAGTATCTCCGAAGGCTGTTTCGAGGCACTAGGAAGCTTGAGGTGGTGGCTGAGGGTACAATGCCCCATCCTGGCCTCTGCTTCGTGTTTCTCATTGCCAAGGCCCATCCGAAATCCCAGCCCTTCAGTTCCAGGACCTTTGACTGCTTAGAAAATGTGCTGCCAGCTCAAAGGAGGAAGCCAGATCCAGAAGACACCCATGGTCTCCCCTTCAGTTCCCTCAATCATTGACCTCTTGGTGCTTTTCTGCCTGAAAAAATAAATGGCCAACCAACAGAAAAAGACAAATGGACAAAGCCACTGGCGATCAGCTCAAGGGCATTCTCCAAGTCCATGCTCCCAGTTTGCCCAGACACCAGTGCTCGTTTCTCATGGTTGCAGAGGGGCAGTTTTGTCCATGCAGGACTCCTCATGTTCAGTGCAAATCCTCACTGCTATTCTTGCTTACGTGTTTGGGACCACAGCAGCTCCACGAGAGCTTTATTTAGCCCAGCAATTGGATGGACTCCGTGTGCCATTCCTCCCTTAGACACCAGCCCAAATCAGGAAGAAGAGGGATGCGAAGCCAAAATACCTTATGAACAAACTTCCATGATCTTAAAATGTTTAGACACAAAATGCGTTAACAGAGCTAGGGGAGGGCCCCAGATCTCTGGTGATGTTTGTTCGAGCATGGATCAAAGGAGACGCTTTTTGTGCCTCCCGTTAGGATCTGCACTGCAGGATGGAGGCTGCAGAATTTATTCATAGAAGCTGCGCATTTGCGAAGAGGGCTCTAAAAATGTTATTGAGAAATGTCTTCATTCCCAAAAGCCTCGCTATAATTTTAAAGTGTAAATAAAAATAGCGGTATTTTCTTACACTGGAGAGCTCTAAAACTCTAGTTGGGATGTAAGAAATCCTATTCTGCAACTTAAAATTATGATTCATGGTTCCCTTTCCAACCTCCAAGCAGTTCTGTGACATAAAATGTGAAACTGAGCATTTGCTTTTCATTTAAAAGGTCTCATTAAGACCAAAACCAAGCTTCTTCAGCCCCATAACAGCTCTAACATGTCAGACCTAATAGGAGCTCTCCTCCATGGGGTGCCTTTGGAGGACTTAGAAACATCAAAAGGATCCTGCTGTTTTGCAAGACCAACATACTTCTTTCTCCCCGAAACATCGTTCCAAGCCCCCAGCTTAGCAGAGGCCTTCAGCCCATGCTTACATCCATTTGTTGGCTGCAGAGACACTTTACCACATGCCACCGTCCCACTGAAGCCAACAGCACTTAAACCTGTTCATAAAATTAAGCAGTTCCTCAGTGCGTGGCTGAGCCGAGCTGCACGATCAGCGTCCCCAAACACTCCCCTTAATTAAGAGTTTCTCTTGGTTTTAATAGGTGTTGCATCAGGCTCTGGCGTGCTGTGCTTGGTTCTGATTTCATGGTCATTTTGGTACTTAATAGCACTGCGGAGATCTCTTATGCTTCTCCGTGCAGCACTGCTTTTCCTACAGGCACAACCCATCACATTGCACAGAAACTCTGCTCTGAGGCCCAGCCTCACACAATTTATTAGCAACAGCCGGTGGCATCCTCACGGCTAAACTTGCTCAGAGCTCCTCATCAGGAAGCTCTGCCTGTTACAGCTTCACCAAAATGTAGCTGTTCTGCCTGAAATGTCCCATGGGATTTTGTGCCGGGAGGTGGGATTCCATTTATTTTTTTTATTATTTATTTTTTTAAAAAAAGAGCTAATTATGCACAGCAATTACTAAGAAGACAGTGGGCAGCAAATGCTATGTCTAATGATGTCTCTGCAGTTGGGACACATTTAGTGAAGTCTGTATTTTCATTGGGAAAACAGGCTTGTCTGGAAAGCAAAACTGTGGATTTTGACTTAGTTTTGACCCTGCTCAACACCACTAAAATAACTGCGATAAAGGAGAGAGTGCTGAGTGGCATATTTGGTTAGGATAACATAGCAAATATTATCCTTGTCTTCAGCAGCGAAGCTTTTGCACATTTCTGTATTTGGAAATGTTTCACTTTTTCTTTCCTGGCCAATCTTTCTGCAGTGCTCTTGGTTGGAGTTCCTATTTGTCAATTGTCCCATTTTTGGCTACAAGAGCTCTGAGGTTTCAAGTTGAAGATGGGAAACTTGCACTTTTGTGGTTTGGGGTGTATGAATGTGAAAACCAGGGGATTTTCACTCTGACCCTGAGTCCCGCAGCGTTCCAGCACGTCTGCCTTATCCCAGCAGTGTTTATGTCGGATCCGAGCCACCGAATACCAGGACAGCTCCTCTTTCTTACTTTTATTTTTATTTTTCTGGCTGGTCCTGCTGCCCGCTAGATCTTGCAGAATAGCAGTTGAAGACAGCAGTGCCTGAGAGCAAAAAAAAAAGGTAATTATACAGTAAGTCAGACCTCACATAACTTGTAAACTTTATGATCTTGCACTTTTATGACGTATTTATAACCCAGGGAAAATGCCTAGCTAGAAAGAAAAACCCTGCAATTCTGCAGTGGGCAATTATGGGTATCAATAAAATAAGAGATTTCCAAGAAATGCCTTCTGTTTTCCTTCCTCCCTGTATTCACTGCTGAGAGCTACATTGCTGGAGCCACATTTCCTATTTCCCCTTCTATTGAAGAAAAAGATCATTTTTTGACAACAGAGTGTAAAAGGGAAGTTGATGAAGTCTGGTCCCAACAACCCACTTGCTGTTCAACACCTTGCTCTGGCTCATTGCCCCACGGAGTCGCTCGGTGCTGAATTCCTCCTTTCCCAGATACCCAGGGCATAACTACCCCGTTCCTTTGATGTCGGTAACCTGACATTTGAAATATGGGAAAAGGACCCAGGCAGGAGATGGGTGCAGTTTGTTTCTAGAAGCTGCTCAGGCTGTATTCCCATCCAAAACAAGGGCTAATGACCGTCTTGGTAGCCACAGCTGCCACCTCACACTAATTACGCTCAATTGCTCCTACGTCATGGACAGAATCAGTGAAGTGAGAAAAGAGAGGGCCAGATCTGAAGGGGCAGGATCTGAGGAGCAAGCCTGCCCTGTTTAACCCCCTTGCTGACATCCCATTGCCCTGGGTGGTCGGAGCCAGGTCCATGGTGGAATTTTTCAGCAACCCAGGTGGTTCAGACACAGCCTATTGGCAGTGGAGGTTCTGGTTCAGTATCCATGGATGAAATTAGAATTTTTTGTGTGTATATGGTGCTGGAACATTTGGACTCCAGACGTGCCTGGAATAAGACTGTATATACCACAGCCACGCGCCGACTGTCACGCTGAAGGTGGTGACCTAACACCCGCACACAAAATCACACAGGGAGCACTTTCAGGGATGGACCCGGCGCTGCTTGCTGAAGCCAGTGGGGAGCCAGGATGCTCTGCTTCGCTCGAGGAGCTTTCAGCATCTCGCAGGGTTACAGGGCTCTCTGGCTGCAGCCCGCAGAGCTGCTGCTGTCAGGATGATGGACCATCTGCCGGTTCCCAGCCCATGACGCTTCCTGCTACAGTAACCATAGCCTGCTCTGGGCTTCTTTCAAGGTTTCCAGATGCATTTTTTTCCCCTTTATTTATTTATTGCATTACCATAATAATAAAACCCTTCTCTGTGCTTCACCTCTGTGCTCCAGAGCTTTGTCAGGTGCACGTGGTGTTGGTTCAGCTTCAAGCCAAAGCAGAGGTGACACCCAAAGCCTTGCTGCAGCGAGCCTCCGAGATGAGCCCCTGCAAAGGCTGATGGAAAAAGGGCTGCCTCGGTGGGGGGGGGCTCACCAGTAACAAAGAGCTCAGATAGAAAATGGGAAGGAGGTTACCTGGCAACATTCCTGTCCAATTAAAGGAAATTTATTGTCAGGTTGCTTCCTTACTGCTGCCCTGTTATTAATTGTTAATGCAGCGGTGCGTGCTGTGTAAGGAAGGGGTGCGGGAAATGGCTGAGATCAGGAGAGAAGTGGGCTCTGAAAAGGCAGTTTCTGTGCAAAAAAATAAAAATAAAAAAAAATAAAAAAAAATCACAAGTGCTCGTTGCTGGCTCTGCTCTGCAGGCACTGGCAGGAAATTCCTTCTCTTGGAACAAGGGGGCAAACTGATGGCAAAGGAAAATAAAATGCATAGGGTCACTGGGTTTCTAAATTATAGTGGTGTATACATGTGAAATGCTTACAGAAAAGGAGACACCGTGAGAATGGAAATTTGCGAAACACAGTTCAGTAATCTTGCACCGTTTTCTCTATAAATAGAAGCAATTCTCTTTTTCACATTGGAACAAGAAAATGCTGTATCTTTGGATAATCACTGGATGCTTTTCTGTGTACGGCCTGATCTTATCAATCCCCTAGACTTTTTTTTAAGGAAAACCAGCACTGAATGCATGGAAATAGTGAGGCTGAATTATCAGGAGATGATCAAAACTCAGCTAAGAAAGACAAAGAAAAACAAAAGGAATTTGAACTTGTGCAGAGATCAGCATCTGGCACATCATTTGCCAACGAGATGATCCTTCTCCTCCCGTGGATCAGCCTTTTATGGAGGAACAGCCATTTAAATTCACAGTGCTTTGGGACGAGACCGGCCTCTGCAGAGCCGAACGCAGCTCAGCCGGTGCTGCCCGCTCACACGAGATCCCAGCTGGGATTTCGTTCTGAAGGATCAGGCCCCTACAGAGCTGCTCATTGCCACAGCTCCCTAAAACCTGCGCTCAGACCGCTGCAGGCTCGAGCCTGGCTGTGAAGGAAACGCCAACTGCAAGAGCCGAAGGCGGACACGCGGTTTGGGGGTTGCATAACTCAGGCTCGGCTTACAGAGCTCTTACAGGGCTCTCGTATTTTCGGTAATCAACTTTGAGCTAAATCCTGTGGCCACAGCTCGGGCAGGGCTCCTGCGTCAGCGGCAGGAGAATTTACCCTGTGTGGGGCAAAGCCCCGAGTTAAGGCATTAAAGACAGCGCGTGCATTCAAACCCAGCGGCGTTGAGCAAACGCGGCTTTTGCTATTTTATCATCTTCTCCTTTCTGCGTGGAAGAAGAAAACCCAGGTTTACAAACCCTCCCTGGCAAAACCCCAATATTTTCAGATTCGGAAAGAAAGCAGCATTCATCAAGCCGCATGCTACACGTGGGAGAAACCCCAGCGCTGCCCTGACAGCGCCTGGCCCCGCGCCATGGGCTGCGAGCACCGCTGCCAGCCTGCCCCGCAGCGCCCGGGCTCTCAATGCCTTTTTATTTAGGTGGCTGCTCCCGGCCATGCTGTACGTGAAGGTTCCATTTATAGGCGTTTTACAAAGTGTTAATAAATTTACAAAGTGTTAATAAGCAGGGATAATTATTTGTTAGTGTTTCTGATAGAATCCAACAGGGCAAAAAGTCCCTATAAAGGATCTTTAATGCGGTTCCTAGATGAGCATGTAAAACATGTCCAACACAGACACGTCTGTAATGTGGTCAGAACATCTTTTAGCCATTAACTCCTTGTAACCCAGTTAAAAGCAGGAGTTAATACAAAATGGCCCTTGAATCTGAGCAGCCTGATGCTCAGTGGGTATTTGCATCACTTGAAAACCGAGGTCTCAGGAGGATGTAGGACCCCCAGCACAGCAAGAAGGGCCGCAGGAGCCGCAGGAGGCCACTGGGATATTGGTGAGAGGTCCTCAGGGAGGGGATTTGGACATGTTTGCTGTATTTAAAGCATGCATTAATTGAGGGGTGTATTTTTGCTCTGTGTTGGCTCACCCCACTTGGCTCCCAGGCCCCCACTCACACATCCTGCTCTGCTTCTTTGTCTTAGCTCTGCTTGTAAAAAGAAATGCCAGCTACACCTGGGGGCACCAGGGAGACGGGGGTGTCAGGCCCAATGCCAGAAGGTGCCTGGGCTCAGGGTGTTGCAGGACATGCAGTGCAATATGTCCCACAGGTGGCCCCAGCCCAGAAGATGTGATGCCACCACACCTCAGGGGTGATTCAAGATAGGAGGATGCTGAAAGGCCGGAGAGAAGTGAAACAGCATGTCCAGGTCACCCAAAGCAGAGCTGGGGAGGCAAACATCCCGCCGTTCCTGCACGCTTATTAACAACCGTTGCTTTTCCAGAGCTTGCTTTCCTATCAGATAACTCCATTTCCTTCTGATTTCACTCATGTGTAACAGAATTCCTTTCCCGGGGAAAGCTGACCTTCCTTTTGGCTTTCCAAGAAGTGTGGTTTTCTAATTTTGTGCTTCATGCATATGGTAAGAATTTGGTTTTAAGGAATCTTGTGCTGTTTTGTTGTTTTTTACTTTTGAAGATGAATGGTCTTCACCGCCCAACAGAGACTCACTCGTGCCAGAGTCACTGAATGCCTTCCCATAAATGCAAGTGACATCTTGGATTGCAATGATCCCTTTGCAGTGGGACAGATTTTGTTTTAAATGCATCCTCTATTTCTGTGTTTGCTGTGCATGGCTCAGCCTCTATGGCAAGAAGGGTCGGATGCAGACTAGAGGAATTATTCTATTTGCCTGTGCAAAATCCACACAGCTTTGTGAAGGCTGACAATGCAAAGTTTCTCCGTGATGAATGGGATCTTAGGAATTCTTCACGAGCAAGAGGCATTTCGCAGCCTGGAGCTGATGGCATGGGAAGGGCTGGATGAGATTCCTCTGCCCTGCCCAGCCGGGGGCATCTCCCATGTCACACCAAGCAGCTCCACTCACGCAGCTGGAGGCACACGTGGCCAACGGCAGTGGGAGGAGAGGAAGAGAGACACTTAGCAGGTATCCCATACCCCTCATTCTTGAGACCAGTGCAATCTTATTCCCACCTATGTATTTCCTGCAGGTTTATACTGTCTCATATGAACTAGGAACCCCACACAACATTTCTGAGGCCCTCCACTAACTTTAGGAACAAGAGCTGGCAGGCTCACATCTCCAGCCCTGCATTGAGTGCATCAGGAGGGGACCCAGGCCAGCAGCTATTCTCTTGCTGCAAAAAATTGCTGCACATCTGCCCTGGGGAGCACAGGGACCAGCAGAGCCCTCCCAGTGCAGAGCCTGCTTCCCACCCTGAAGCACCTCCTGAGCCTCAATGGCAGCCTCAGTGGCACCTCCTGAGACTCAATGGCAGAGGGAAGAGCTTGTTTTCAGCCTGGGGTAAGCTGCAAAACTCCTGGGAGTCTAAAGAAAACCCATAAACCTTTATATCCACAGCAGGGAAGCAACAGCAAGGCTTCGTGGGGTGAAATCCTGGCCCCTGTGAACACAAGGGGGAACTCCTTTTGGTTTATGCGGGGCTTGGCTTGCTGCCCTCAGCCCAGAGCATTGCTGGATTGCAAAACTTGTATCATGCTTCCATGGTGGGGAAGAAAACCTTCCCAGCTGCTAGGATAATCTCCTGCCTCTGTGCCATTCCCCTGCAGGCAGGAGCCAGAGCTGCTCAAGGGGGTCCAGCTTCTGCTGGGATTGAAGGAAGGAAGGAAGGAAGGAAGGAAGGAAGGAAGGAAGGAAGGAA
>NC_048915.1:1265677-1327923 GCF_011077185.1 Oxyura jamaicensis
GAAGGAAGGAAGGAAGGAAGGAAGGAAGGAAGGAAGGAAGGAAGGAAAAACTTTCACAGCTGCAAAAATCAGCTTGAAATATAAAGGACACCCTGGTGACCTGAGACAGCAGCTCTTAGTGACCCAAGAGAGCACCTCCTTGGTGCAAATGTACCGAAAAAATGGCATGGAGCTGTGAAAAGGATCAGCCCAAACTTACGTGGTTTCTTATGGCAACCCCCAGCTCCTGCGAAGGAGCCTCGTGCATGTGCCCATTGCACCTGGCAGGGCTGTGGCATTGCCCCGTGCTGCCAGCCCAGCCCCAGGCAGCAGGCGTCACTTCAGACCACTGAAAAACCCCAACAGCTCTGAAATGTCAAAATAAAATAAAATAAAATAAAATAAAAATAAAACAGTGGGTTTGGGTTGGAAAGGGTGACCTTTTTTCATGAACAGTAATCCCCCAGCATTTCCCCAGGTGTTGGTGGGACCATCCTGCCCCCTTCCTGCCCAACACCGAGCGTTTTCTCGGAGCTGGTGATATTGTGGTGGCTAATGGGTTGTAATTATGCCTTCCCACTTAATAACAGCAAGCTGAAAGCTCATTATATACTGGCTTGCAGCTACTGAGAACAGCTCTGGCTCCTTAAAAACTCTGTGATGGTTAGAGCTCTCCCCAAGAACAGGAAAAGCAATGTGGGGACGGAGCAGGGAGCCCTGCAGCTGGGGGGCTGTGAGCAGGAGGAGCAGGGAGATGGTTCCCCAAATTGCTTTCCCCACCACTTTGCACCTCTGGGTTTTGCTGAGTTGGAGGTGGGCTTTTTGTGGTTAGCAACCCTAAATGTATTTCTTTTTGTGAAATTTTCCAGTTGCCTTCTGAACCTTGTAAGCTCCCAGCACTTGCAGCACACCAGTTGTGCTTGGAGCTGTTCCAGGAGCTCCTTGCTCAGGAGCTGTTCATGCCTGTTCCCTCTGCTGCCATCACCTGAAGGGTCCTCTTTGAGCTGCTGCTGAGGGAACAAGGCAGTGAAATGAGAAGTGTCTGGTGCAAATGGGACAGAAAGAGCTAAACCCTCTAGCGAGGGGAGACATCTGGATCTTGTGCTTGGGATCTGGTGGGAGAGACAAGAAAGCCTTGTGTAGTGTCCAAAAATAGAATTTAGATAGAGGAAAAAATAGCTTTTCCTGTCTCTTTTGCACCTCTGGTGCTGGGATTTATCTCAGGTGGGAGCTCCCTGTTGCAGCTGGGTGGCACAACGAGCAGCTTCTGGCATGGCAGAGGCACTGCTGCAGCACCGCAGCCTGTGTGGCCCCCGGGCAGCCCCCAGACTGTGCCCCCTGCCCCTCCGTCACACTTAGAAATGGAGAAAGCATGGAAATTACTAAAAATGGCCGAGTCTTTAGCACTCTGCAGGTTGCAGCAGACCCTGAAACATCCCGTGCCATCAGCGACTTGCTGCCTGCCCGCGTTTACCTCCGCAGGCTGTCTGCCAGCTGGAAATGAACACAAAGCCGCCTGCTGAAATGTCCAACAGGAGAAAGCAGAATGGGTCATCCTGCACTTACCTGACTAATTGTATTGGAGAAAAATAATTTGATGATTTGGAGGTAATGACTTAGTGGATGGCTGATTCCTGCAGAAAGTCCAGTGGTGGCGTGATGCCAACGGGAGCAAGGTCTGCAAGCAACATCGCACTTGGAGTTTGACAGGGAACCAGTGATAGGTATTGGGCATGGAAAAGAGCTCCAGGGCTCGTTCTGATCTCATTTCATGCCTCTGTAACTCCATAGCCCTGATTTACACTGATATCACTCTGATCAGGCCATGGAAATTTAATTTTATATATATAGCCTTTCCTGAAGCTGTAGAGCACTCCTGTGGACCTGTTCCACCAATGAAGACGGATGAAATATCTAGGCACTGATAGCATTTTTTGGCTCTCTTGATTGCTTCTTTGTGTAAATTGCATTTTGAGACTTTTTGAACCCAAGGTCCTAAGTTTGGCATGTGATGCTGGAGGTCTGGGGGCTTTTGGGGATGAAAAAGCATTTGCTACTCAATGTTCTTAAAAATATTAATTTCCAGTGTGAGATCCAAGCTGTTGGATCTCCCTCCTTGCACAGCAAGAGGTACCCTGGCTCATGGGGATGAAATGGAGGACACGGAGAACCAGGGCCTGAGTCCCTTGTGCTCCCAGACAGTGTTTCTTTCTTGTCACAAGGAAAGCTTTGCTGTTATCCACCAAATAAGGCAAAATAACAAACAATTCTCTGCGGTGCTATTATTAACTCTGTTCTTTGAGTTTTGCCAAACGCAGAGATTAACGGATGACCAAAGAAAATAAACCTGATGAAGATCTCGGAATGACATTGCTTTCATCCCTCTGTCAGAGGAGGGCTTGTCTGTAGCTACTTGTTTCTGAGACATCTTTGTCTGTGCTGTCCTCCAAAATCCTTGGTAACGGGGTTTCCACAAGCCCCCCCAGGCAATCCTCATGTCCAGAAATCCACACCATTGGATATTTTACCTAACTTTTAATTTCCAGTCTCAGGATACAGCCAACAGTGTTGAGCCACTCCATGTAGAGTGCCAGTAATACCAATCTGGCAGCAAACCATGAACCTCTCTCTCCAAATACCGTTTTCCAAACCATTTTTGCACCTTTCAGTACTTATCCTCAGATCTTATTTCCACAGCTGACTTAAGAAAATTCCATGAGTCAATATAAAAGCCTTCCTATAATTAAGACAAATGATTTTTAACTGTTCCACCTTATCTCCTAACTGTCTCTTGCTCTATTGAAGAGGAAATTAGATCAGCTTTGTATGATCTAAACAAATTTATGACAGCTGTGACTCACCACACATCTCAGGACAATCCTTCTTTACCAGACTGGCAGTAACACAACAACAAAGGTTAATGTCTTCACACTTAATTTCAGTAACACCACACAGTGTTTATTATCCAGAAAATTAGCAAATATCACAGAAAGCTGGAGATTCTTCCATGTGCAGAGTGGCCTTGTTCAGACCCTTGGACCCCAAACACCCTGAGTCATGGTCTTAGTCTCCACAATCAAAGCTGTCTTACAAGTACGTCGTAGATTGGAAGTCAGTAGTTGATAATTTACCAGTCATACAACCAGTGCTAGTTGCTCTGCTTCCCCTGTGGAACAAAGAGATTGAAACAGAAATGGACAAAAAGGCTTCTTTAGGAGAACAGCAGCTAATTCACAGATTTCTGTTATTAGCATTATCTGGAAATGTAAATGTTCCAAAAATACATTCTTATCATCAGAGTATGAACAACACATTGTGAAATCCTCTAATTCTTTTTGTGTCCCTACCTGGGATACCTGGGATAGGTGTTTATACGAATTTACATAGCTCAACAATTTTTCACAAATTTAAAAAAAAAAAAAAAAAAAAAAAAAAGATCTGACTATGTAGGAAGGACTTGTTTGGTTTGATTCTCGGTGAAGCTGTACTGCACCATACATTTATTTATTTATTGCCTAATGGGATCTATTTCTACATGTATTCAGGCAAGTAAGACATTTACCAGAAACTTCTGGTGGCCATTTAAGACCAGTAAGCAGAAGATGTTAATTTGAATAAGCAACCTTCATAAAGGAAGCTATGTTGACTTTTTGGCATGTTGGCAAAGAATTTCTGCCAAGACTTTGCATAAAATGAACATAAAAGACCTTGAAAGTTGGGTGTTTATTCATCTTTTCCTTGGCAGTTCAAAGGAGTTCTAACACTAAAAAGCTCCGTATTGGGGATGGAGGTGGTGATCCTTGGTTTCCACTTCCAGAGGTTCAATGGCAAAATCCTGCCCAAAAACTTTTTTTTTTCTTAAAATGCAAAAGTTGTGGTCTAGTGTAATGAGAAAGGAAGTCTTTGTTCACTCATTTTGAGTACTCTTCCTACATGATGGAAGCTTCACTGCAGGTATTGGTAAAACTAAATCTCCCTCCACATCAACCCAGCAGTGTGGTTTTTGGAAGCTCTGGTTTCTTCTCACAGGACAGCCTTTTGGCCAAGGACATCTTGAACTGTTGTTCAGAACTGGGTATACATTCATCACAGATTGTCAAGTTCTCTTTCCTGTCCTAGAAGCATTAATATAAGACACTGCAGGCAGATTTAGCTTTAGTAACTGAAGGTTTGGGGGATCTTCACCGAGCATAACAGTAACAATAACACTCAAGTTGAAAATCTCATATTTAAGGTCTTACAATTTTTCACTTGCCTGAACTAGAGTTCAGTCTTCTTGTGAACCCAATCCTTCATTTGCTGCAGGTATGCCTGTCTGGGGCACATCAGGTAGATATTTCCTGGCTCTGAGGACAGAATAAGTGGTCAAGCATCCATGTCTCCACAGCTCTTCTTTGTGCTGGAAATATATATATATATATATATCATCCTTAGAAAAACATCATAGGGATCAGCTTTCTGAACTCTCGTATTCCTAAGAATGAAAACAGCTGAATTTTGAAACTTTCTTGCATCCTCAGCATTGCCACATTAAATTCAGTCAAATACATTCATGGTTTAAAAATATCTCTAAGGGACTGCAGGAAAACTGCAGAGGAGGTGGAGAGCCAAGTTCTCGTAGAGGTACTTTCTCTCAAGTGAATAGACCGCCTCGTGTCTGGCTCTTTCCTGAGCCAACCCTTCCCATAACCACCACTCTGGCAGGTTTTCAGAGCTAAATTGCCGATTACGATGTCAGCAGATAAATTAAGAGGTGCAGCAAGGAAGAAATTTTTCAGAGATTCAGAAAGGCAAACTGGTGAGTGAGATGGAAAGTCAGAGAGGTTGACCCATAGCGTGAAGGTTGTGTGTGAGGAAGATCTCCAAACAGCAATGAGAAAGGAGCTACAGGGACATGAGGAAGAGGAAGGGGAATGTGATGGGACAAAGTCCTGCAAGGCCCAGAAGACACTCCAGTAACATAAGCAACTTATGACTTATAGCCCAGGTGATCACCTAATGTAGGTGGTCAAACCCCAAACATGGGGTAATGTAGGGCACGTAAGGCATGATGCTGGCAGGATCAGAAAAGCAAACAATAGAAGCCTTGCTGTTCCCCTGATCATGTCCTTCTCCATTCCAGTTCTTTGGGCACACGGACGGGTCTGACTGGCTTTTCTGCACACTGGATCCTCAGTGGGGGCATTATACGGAAGCTCAGTACTTCTTAAATTGACCCGTCCTGCCTGCTTCGTTCCAGCCACGTCACCTAAATTCAGTGGTATTTGGCTCTTCTGTGCCTCCCGGGGTTACCCCAGGGTGGTCGATGCCCACGTCACCTGCAGCCCCTGCAGCCAAGGCATGCATGGAGCAGCGCAGCTCTACTTCGTCTCGCTCCAGCGACTTAATCTGGTGTTTTGTGCACCACGCCACGAAGGTCTGGCTAGTCTCACGGAAGTCAGACAGTTCCTGCTGTACGGAGCCAAGCACACCGTATGCATACAGAAGGGCCTGGGCTCTGCACCCCCTGCCTCTGGTGCTCCTCGCATGGCCACGGGCAAATCGCCCTGCACAGCACCAGGGCAAGGCCAAGCGCTGCAGCACTCTCAGATCCAGGTCTTCCAAGCAACTTCTCCAGAACAAGTCACAATTTTCTTCCAGGAAAAGATTGCTGGGGCAACCCAGAAGCTGCACTTCTCCAAGGAGGGACAGAGTTCAATTACATGCTTTTCTTTTTTCTTTCTTTCTTTTTTTTTTTTTTTAATTATTATTTTCTTTCTTTCTTTCTTTTTCTTTCTTTCTTTCTTTCTTTCTTTCTTTCTTTCTTTCTTTCTTTCTTTCTTTCTTTCTTTCTTTCTTTCTTTCTTTCTTTCTTTCTTTTTTTTCTGTTGTTGTTTAATTCGGTGATTGCTGCAAACTTTGTTTGCAGTTGAGATTACTTGGAACTAGCAGTCCTAGAGAAACAATGGCCGTGAGTGCCCTCCTTCTTCCAGGACGTCTGACCTTTTCTTTTCTACCCCGTACCTTTTGTCTGAAGTTTCAGCGTGAAGTCTGAACACAAGCAGCTTCCAAAGCCCGGGCCATAAGTCGCCATCCAAAAAAGCGCCGCTACAGCCACAGACAGGCACCCAGTAAATCACCCCGTGGAGGCAGCAATGTGCATTCCCCTGACTGGAAGCAGCCCTGAAGGAAAGGCCAGTGAGTCAAATAAAGCCCTGCTGTTTCCACTGAGGGTGGTGCTGGCCCTGGATCCCCGCAGATGTCAGATTATTCTGATGCACGGCGTCACGCAGGCACAGCAGATTCACGTTACAGGGGTCAAGCTAATACCAGCACGGTCTGGGCTGGTGCAGCCTGCTCCTGACTTCAGGCTGAATGTCAAATTCAGGCAGACCATACTGGGCAGGGGGTTCAGAGGTTTAACCTCCCTGACTCATCCTCCTGCCTGCTGGTGAAGCCCTGGGCCACTTTGTCCCCTTTCTGATGGGGAATTCGTGGCACCAAAAGCTTGTGGTGCCCCTCAGAAGGAGCTGTTTGGAGCCACGCAGCCTGTCTTGCCTCAAGCAAGATCCTCCTGCCCCAGAGGGCACCCAAATGAAAAGCCATCCCTCTGCTGATCTTCAGCTGGGGGCTCCCTCAAGGCTCCCCCATGTTTATCTACTACGGGCATGAGGAGAAGATGAGGATGAGGGAGCTGAAAGGGCCTTCCGGGCTGCTGGGACGCGGGGGTGCCCTCTCTGCAGCGTGTTACGGAGAAAGCACAGATGAAAATATCCTCCAGATCAAATTGCACCCGTGGAGGTGGGACCTGTGGGACCCGGAGGCACAGGGCCAGCGAGGACTGCGGTGCCACATGTCCCCAAAATACTCAGAGGGCAGCCCCCACTTCCCAGCAGGGAAGCACCCGCGTTCCTCCCCCTTTGCCCTTGTCCTCCCTCCACAGCGAGCGCGATGCCCCCGCGCATCTCGGGGAAGAAAAGCTCTCCATCACATTGAAATGCGAAGCTTCCTCATTAGAATTTAATTTGCACCGATAGAGAGGAAATTATCGTGTCAGTGTGGAGAAAAGAAACAGGGATTCAGGAGAGGAGTTTTTTGATAAATTGTACCGAGCACTTTTATCACCATGGGCTTAAATGAAGATTTGGCTCAGGGAGGTTTGTACATGGCTTTATAATGACCCGCCGTGGAAGGGACAGATGGCCCCGGTGACAGTGTGAGCCCTTCCTATTTTTTTTCCTGGGAGCTGGTAGCAGTTGTCATGGCAACTCCCGTTACAACAAAACCCACAAATTTATTTTCAATTAATTCCTGAAAAAAAAAAAAAAAAAAAAGTCTAAGAAGCGGGACACATTTCTCACGAGAGGCAGTGACACCTGCGCTGATATTTTCGTGATGGTTTTTGTTCTCCTGGCAGCCGCTCCACATGCAGACGGCGAAAGCCGTCCCTGGCTCAGACATGTCTCAGAAATGGGAATTTTGTCACCTGGGAGTGACATTAAGCCTCTTGCAGCCCTCCCTGCAAGGCTGTCAGCACAGTGCGCAGACCTCCCAACGTGGAAAGTCTCCGTCCTCATTGCCCCCGTAAGGGATGGAGGCAGAGATGCTAAACCCAGGAAGACTAAATGCCAAATCTAGAAGGCTTTTTAGGTAAAAAACCCTGGATTTACACTAAAGTGGCCCAGAGCCAGAGGCATGACACCTCCATAGGGAGCCTGGGCTCAGGCTGGAGCCTCGACCCATCCCCAGGTGGTGGGAAACCATCTCCCGTCGGCTGGCTTCAGTTTCTCCATCCTTCCCCCCAGCTTTCAGCAGCAGCATGTTCAGACCTGACCTCCTGCTCAGTGCAACTGCTTCTTTTTTTGCTTTCTAGTCACTTCCTGCTCTTTTTCAAACAATCTGCGGTCTTTGAGCATCTGATTCCTCACTTGGAATGGCAGAAGTTTAGTAAGTATCCCATGTCTCTCCAAATTGTTCCTCCCCTCTTGTTGCTCACATTGCCGCCTCTTTCTGGGTGAGGATTTTTTCTCATTCTCCCCGAACCAGGAGAGAGCTCACAATTTACAGGGCTCCCTCACTCAGCCTCCGGTGCTTTGGGCTAAGTTTCTGGGAAAGAGTTGCCTTCCTTCAGGCATGGGGATACAAAGATCTGGGAAAGGAACATAGGAGTCCTTGGAAAAAAAAAAAATAATAAAGAAAAAATAAAACAATTACGGGAGAGAGGCCTCTCCCGGGGTGAATCAGAGCACTTTGATGCTGTCCACACCGGGCAGCTGCCCAGCTCCTGGCTCCGGATGCTCGGCTGCCCACATCCTGCACACTTGCTGGGACAGGACCGGGACACGTCCCCCTCGCCCCCCTCCCGCGGCTCCTGGGGGCAGGAGGAGCTGCAGCCTCGGGCAGCCTGGGCTGCCTGGATGTGGGAAAGGGATGGGACGGGTCTCCAGGAGATGCTCAGCCCACCCCAAGGATCATGCTTAGGGCTGCCTTTGGCATGAGGGTCGCTTTGTGGGAAAGCCTGGTGGGTTTGAAGCTTGGTCTGAATGAGGACAAGGGGGTGCTGGAAGGGTGACGGTGGCAGGAGAGCCTCGTGCCGGTTCCCAGTGGCACCGCCTCCAGCAGCACTTTGCACCTGGAAGGTTTTTGCCTTCTGAGACAGCACAGGCTCACTTGCTCAAAGCCTACCTGCTGCCACCTTCTAGGCATCCTTTCAAAGCACTTTGCTCTGTTATTCCCTTTTCTTAATAACAATATATTAAAAACATCACGTACAGAAAAAAAAAAAAAATAAACGCTTGCCCTGTTCAGGCCTATTCGTTCCCAATGGTTTTGTCCCAGAATAAACACAGACATGTTTTGAAGCTTGTTGTGAAAGGAGATTAACTCTAAAAATCTGCTTCCTGGCTTTGAAGACTGCAGACCAGCATGGCTTTTATTATTAACTAGTCATTAGAGTGAGTGGCATATAGAAGGAATAATTGCTTGGCTCGTTTGAGGGTTGAAGGATGTTAATTAAGAAGTTAAATGTTTGTTTTTCTTGCTCTGAACAAAGCGATCCAAGGGCTTGCACTGAGCAGGCGTTCTCCTCCCCAGGGGCAGGTCTGGTCTCACACTCGGGGTCTGGGGAACGGGAGTGTCCCTGCAGCGGTGGCATCATGGGGCAAGTTGCTGTCCTGCCTCCGAGGTGAGATGGGAAACGGGAGCCCAGGGACACCGCAGGCGCAGATGGTGCTTGGGGCTGGGTGAGCTCTGGCTGGACCCCGGGTGGGACCCTCCTGGCCCACGCTCAGCATCGGTGGCCACGGTCCTGCTGGAGGCAGAGGGAGGAGGGCAGGGCTGCGGACCATGGAGAATGTCTGAAATGGTTCCGATTTCCCTGCCGTGCTTGCTCTGGTTCCTCTGGGAATGGTCATGGTCTCCAACCTACCCAGCTCATCTGGGTTTTGGACCCTCAAACAGCTCTGCTGCTTTCACAGGAAGGAAACAGCAGATCCCTCTAGGGCAAAATCCTCAACCGTGTAAATCAACAAAATTGCTTTGGGCATAAATTCAGCCCCTGCCCCCCAGATTTTGTCCGTGGGCTGGGTAGAAGTGGTAGAAGTGTCTGTTTTGGGAGCTTAGGGCAGAAAGACTGCTATGAAGAGGGCAGAGAGGGCAGCCCAGGGAGCTTGGGAAGACCAAGAAGAAACCAAAGGCAGGTGTGACATTACAATGAACACACCTGGTGGGATGGCAGCACATGACACAGAGCCACATCCCATGGCAGGACTCACTCCCACCTCTGTCCCCATCACCCAGGGCACTCAGCACCCATCTCAGCACACCAGGTCCCCTCCATGGGCTATTCCCCGGGCCATGCTGCTGGCCATGAGCTTTGCAGCACCACAGATGGACACTGCTCTTTTCACAGCTCCCCAGGTTCGGGGTTTGATACCAACAGCTCTCAAAAGAGCAGCGTGCTGCAGACTGGGCTGGATTGGCAGGAGCATGGTGGTGGCAGCCAAGCTGTGGGGAGGACAGAGAGCAACCAAGCAGCAGCACCAAGGGTTTCTGAGGCTCCTGGGCTCCGCAAAGCACTTGGGGCTCTTTGCCTGCAGGAAATAATAACTGGAGGTTCGTCTGCGAAGCACGGAGGGAGCCTGAGAAGGCCACGTTATGTAATGCTGCCTGCTCCCTTGGGCGCCGTGCCAGCGGGGTAAGGAGAGACGCGGTGACCTTTCCGCGGCGACACGCGGGGAGAGCTGTGTGACTAAATTCAGCTCCGCCGCGCTCCTGCCTGCAGACGTTATGCATGTGAAACGCCGCGGACAGAGCTTGCAGATCGCTTGGAAAATATGTCCTGCGAAGGGGACAGGGACGTCACACCACGGCCCGCCGGGCAGGCTGGCCCCTGCTGCAACCTCTCTGCATCACCAGCGCTGCCTGCGTGGGAAGATGCACGGCACAGGGAAACAACCTGGGGGCCGTGAGACCCCCAGCACCTCGCTGCTCCACCTGGGCCACCTCCCGGCCCAGGCAGGATCCCTCGGCAATGTGGTTGGTGTTTCCATGCCAGTGGGGCTGGGGGTTGTTTTGGCACGGGGGTTCTCCTCCATGCGTCACAAGGGTGATGCCTGCAGTCTGTCCTTCTCGATGCATCCTTCCTCGCCCATTCTCTCCCCTCGCAGCCCTGCCCTCGCTGGCCGTGCCGGTCTCATCCCTGTGATACCTGCCAGCACCTGAGCTGGGAATGGGGCAAGGGGGAAAATGTAATAGGGACAAGCAGGGCAAAACAGTGTTGGCTGGGCCAGCACAGTGGATCAGGGTATGGAAAAGAGTGGCACCATGGATATATCGCAGCACTTGCATCATCATTTTGGTGACACGTGTGCGTTGGTGACAGAATAGGGCAGCAGTACCACATATCGAGGGTGCTGGTGCAGCCCGTAGCCCTGGTATCACGCCCTTCTGCAACAGAGTGAGCCTGGAGCTCCTACCCTGCCTTATGAATGCAGTGTGCTGCCCTGATTGCTGGGGTGTTTATTGTATATCCAAGCTGGGAAACAAAGAGGGAGGGTGGAAAAATGATAAGATGCCCCGCAGCAGAGCTTGGTGGTTACTGCAGGACAATGGGAAATCCCTTGGCCTGCAGGCACCCCGCTTGGAGCCCACCAGATGGGCGGCAGAGCCAGAAAGCCCAGGCGAACAAAGAGCTCTGGCTGCATGAGAAGCGGCTGTCTCTTCCTTGGAGGGGAATGCGAGGGAAAGAAAAAGCAGCAACTTCAGGGCAGTTGCTGCTGTGAAGCTGTTCCAGTTGGCACAGCCAGAAACCCACTCGTGTGGCTGAAGAAATTAGACCTTGGTGAGCTCAGGGAGCTCCCAGGTAAGGCAGGCTTGAACATTCATGGCTTGCTGCTTGTGCTCGCACAGAGCCTTAGTCTTCCTGTTAAGATTCAGCTATAGTTTGGGGTCAGAAGCTGCCACTTCGCTAAGGAGACCCAAAAGAAGGACAAACCCAGCAGGAAACCCTGCTAGGAACGTGCTATTGATCTGCAGGATCTCCCACCTGGCCAGGCAGCGCAGGCACGTGGTCTGGGTGCTCACCAGCCAGGTCCAGGACTTGCAGCAGCAAGCTGAAATGCCAGAGGTGGTTTTTCAAAATGAACGTGTTGGGTAAACTTCCAGCTTGCAAAACCCTCTGAAGATGTGACAGCTTGGGCTCCAAATGCACTCTGCTGCCCTGCAGCTGGTGAATGAGGAGCAGCACTTATATAGGGGCAGACATCTCTCTGTCTGCATTCACAAAAGGGTTTTAGGTCCTAATATTTAAGGAATTTACCTTATACCACCTGGCTGACCCTCATAATGCCTGATAAGGAGGTCCTGGTATTTCTTGTGTGCACTAACGCGGGTCCTCCCCAGACCCACAAGAGAAGGATCACCGATGTTGGTGGGAATAACGGCGCTGCGAGGAAGCTGGAAATAACCCTGAAAACTCAACGACTGGACACGCTGTAGGAGCAAAAAGCCTCAATGAGTACAACAGCCCCAAGCCTTCTCTCTGCACCAGGAAAGAGTGATGGCTGCTGTCACCGCCTTGTCACTGTCACCGCCTTGTCACTGTGTCACTGGATTTGGGGCACGCTGAGCCCGTGACCCCTGAGCATCCAGGGCATGTCATCCCCAAACCTTCCATGGGGCAGGGGAGTGGGGAAGCCAGCTGGGAAGGCTGTGAGGTAAGGAATGGTAAATATTCCCAGTGATGCTAGCAGGCAGTTATGGACACTATAAGCTTACCCTGAAAAAAAAAATGAAGCTTCAATTTGAAGCCATTCTTAGAAAAAAAAAAAAAAAAAAGAGCAGAAATAGGTTCAACTTAAGGCAAGCTGCAGGAAATAAAAAATAAACCAGTGTTAAGATGGACCATAATCCTTTTCTGGAGGGAACCATACACCACCTCTCCCCCTGAGAATAAGGCACAGGACGAGAAAACCAAAAAGGTCCCTTTTCAGGCCGGTGAGCAGCTTTCCCAGGGTGCTGCACACATTTTCCCAGAGGCTTAACCCTGTGTGCTCCTTTTTTTTTTCTTCTTAACTCATGTAAAAAACTGTGTTGTGTCTCTTGAAGAAGGGAAATAGGAACTCGTCAGCATTATTATACTCCTTTAAAAAAAATAGAAAATAAAGACAAGACGTAGTAGTTGCTGCCCTATCAAAACAAATTGCTCACACCTTGCAAGCAGACAGGAAAATTTTGGCAAGCATGACTGGCTCGTGCCCTGTGCAGTGCAGATTTGGGGGGGGGGACACCTGTTTTCACTTTCTGCTGAGG
The DNA here is from genome assembly GCF_011077185.1 of Oxyura jamaicensis. NCBI lineage: Eukaryota > Metazoa > Chordata > Aves > Anseriformes > Anatidae > Oxyura > Oxyura jamaicensis. The sequence continues at coordinate 1,278,446 of NC_048915.1, forward strand.
TTGTTGAGCCATCGATGGCAGCTTCTGCAATCGCCACAGCTGCGTTCATGGCTATGGGTGCTACTCAACAGGTACTCACAGACTCTACATGCACTAAGGTCCTCAAACATGTAGATATTTTCAAGCATTTCAGCTAGTAAATACATAAATGGCTGCGGAGGAGATGTAAAGGTCAGGGCATGATCCTGGAGCTAATCTCAGAGTGGCAGCTGTACCCGGAGCAGGCTGGGCACGGATTAGCCAGCAGTGGAAACTCTGAGCCTGCTGCCGGATTTATCCAGGGAGGAATTTGCTGCAGCTGGGCTGGGCGTGCATTGCCTTTCCTAACTGCTCTGCCTGCTAGCAGCTTTGACACTCTCAGCAGCCTCTTGATGTGCCCAAATTCTGCTGTGCATCCTGGCTGCACTGGGGCAGCCGCAGCCCCTGTCCCTTCCCCGCAGCTCACGCTCTCTACACCTCTGCTTCTTCCCATTATTCACCTCCCCTGTTCAGTTTTCTCTTGAACCACACTGCCCAGACCTGGACAGCTAGCTCTGGCAAAGCTGGAACTAGGGTTACATACCCAAAAGAGTCACCAAGTTTGGCAGGAATGTGCCACTATTATAACTCACATCCAGCTTACAATCCACCTACTCCCACTTCTTCTTGTTGCCGCCCAGACTGCTCTTCCTATGCCTTATTTGTGTATCTACAGAACCTGGCACCCATCCCTGCTGAACTGAGGTCTGTTTTTTCAGGCTATTTCTCCAATTTACCAAGATCATTTTGAGTCCAAATCCCATGTTCCAGCATGCTTGCCGTTTCTCCCGGGGGTGTCATCTCCAAGACAGTGAACGTGCTCCTCTGTCACGCTGGTCACGTTAACCTGTTCGAGCAAGCATGGCCCATAGCTGTAATACCATCACGCACTTAAAAGGACCATGTCTTGAGCGCAGTATGGCAGCGTTCCTGCTCCCAGGTTGCAAGCAGATGCTCAGGCAAACAGTACAGAGCCATAAATCTTTCAACGATTTCTAAAGTCAATCCTCTTTGAAGATCCCACTGATGCTTGCGATTCGTTGTACGTGTGCATCCGTGGAAGCAGTTTTGTGGTTTTTTTATTTGTAGAGCTATGGCTGCCCCTTGCAAAAAGCAAATACTTGTGTAAGCCTGACAGACTGTCATGCTCAAAATGCCTGTATAGCTACTTTTGGGATGCTGGCCAAAAATCAGAAACTGTCACTGAGTTTAGCAAACCGGTTATGCACCGTGCCTGACACACACCTTGTGAATAATCACGGAAAAATTTTGCGGGTGACACAAGAAGCAAGTTTTGTTTGCACAAAACGCTCAGCAAACACAGGAAGGGGGAAGAAAGTCACACAAACTGCTCTGTGTTCACAGTACAGAAACAGGAAAAAAGGCTTTTCATTCTCTAGTAAGCTGCACGTAGCAAATTATTTGCCTGACTAAAATTCATAGGGGTAAAAATACACGTGGAACAGTGATGATGATCTGGAAAAACAGCCAAGCCCTTCATCTGACACATCAGTAACTATAGCTGCTTTAAGGATCACAGAAGGAAAATATATGGTGATAGCTAAATAACTCATACGAAAACAGCTCAGCTTTTTTATTGCTTTCCAGAGTCACTTTTGATCCTTTATTAAGTTCCCCACCAAAAAAAAAAAAAAAAAGAAAACGCAGATGCAGTATTTTTTTTTTCCTAATACATCCTTTTAGACTTTCCAAGACTCTGCCTAAATTGCCTCGGTTCATTCCAGGTCCGACCACTGCAGGCACTCCGACCTGCTGTCCCCCCTTTAGAACAGTTAGCATTTCTGCCCGGCAGACAGCGTGCTGTCATTCGGCAGAGTCCTCCCGCAAACCCTGAGCACATTCAGCCCGTTTAGCCTCCTTCGCAGAGCTGTGCCTCAAAAAATCCCTGGAGGCACCCGCCCCAATTTATCAGCATCGCTTCGATAATGAAGTGTCTGTAAACAGACACACAGCCGGTGTGGTTGGTGAAGCAGCACGGACGCTGCAGCTCGGAGCTCTGGCCCAAATGCCTGGGTTCTCTCTCCCATTCAGACACTGGTGTCACTCCTCCTGCTCTAGGCTTCAGCCCAGCCAGAGGTCCCCTCCCGTACGCTTTACATGTGGACAAGGATGGGGTGCAATTAATCTCTTATGTGGCCACCTTCATTTGCAGGCCCTGGAGGTGAGCATCCTCTCACAGCCCGTGCCCGGGGTCTGGGTGCAAGCCCCCGGCCCCTCTGCCTCCATGGGTCACACCTTGAGCTCTGAAACCTGCATCCCGAAGCCGGAATGACACCGATATGGTTGCTGTGATAGCTTTTCCATCCAAGGGTGGCACGTGGGATGGAGCTCTTTTTTTCTGCCTTAGCCTCTAAATCACAGCGGCAGAAATCACTGTGGGCTCAGGTCCCAGTGCGCGCCCACCCAGGCACCTTCACCTGCTGGGCTTGTCCTTCAACAGCAATGCAACAAGCGCCCAGGCCACTGGGCTGCTCAGAACACCGTTTGCCGTTCAAAAGCTTCCCCACCCAGAGCCTCTGTGGTTTATTTTGGAGGGAGAAGCAGAAGAGCCTGCCCCGGCCCTCGCATTGCAGTGTGCTGCATTGCTACCTGGTGCGGCTTCACTGCAGTGATGTAATGCTGTAGGGAGCGCACGGGCAGACAGAGACATCTGCATCTGCATCCTGCCAACACGTGCGGGGATGGCAGGGGGTGAGCTGCCTGGCAAAGTGCTGATTGCTCAGACAAAGCCACCCCGCCTGCTTCTGCGGCCCCTTGTCCCCAGGGGACTGCGGGTGTCACCTGCCTGTCTGCAATGCACTGAAATCTGGAGGATCTGGGAGCTGGAAAACGGTTAAAAACGGGGCTCTTCGCAACTCAACAAAGCTGAAGCAGGGTCTCGTGTTTGGCAAGCTGGTTTCTTAAATTCTTAAGCCACGGTTTGGCTCAACCTTGCTAGCAGCATTTACCCTCCTGGTGCATTGCCCCAGGAACTGCTTCACCCCGTCTCCTGTCCCACTGCCACCGATGGGGTGAGGGAGGCTCTCCCTCTTTCACTGTGGCTTTGGTGTCCATTCCCTGACATTCCTCTTCTCCCCTCTCAAGGTGAGGTCCACACCATTCCTTCCTCCCCTTCTCTACCTTCATCTTCCTCAATATTTTGGAGCCATTCCCTGCCTCAGACCCTCTCCGCCCCTTTAGGACACCGGTCTGACTCTTTGCAGTGCACCTTGCCTCCCTTCCCGTCCTTCCCATCCCCTTCCCTCTCCCTGCTGGCTGCTCCTCTGGGACAGCCACCACCGATTGCACCACTTCTCCCCCATCCAGCCTCTTTCCTGCACAACACAGGGACACGGGTGGCAGGGAAGGACTCAAGGAAGGGTGAGCCTCAGCCCCCGGCAGCACCCTTCGCATCTCTCCTGCAAGCTGCCCGTGGCTCGGTGTCAGGACAGCCTGTGCCCGGCAGCGCCTCGCCTGCACGAGTGCTGCCTGCAAGCGAGATGTATCCAGGAGAGTTTTGTTGCCACTCTAGTAAGTAAAAAGCAAGCCCTTTTATCACTTTAAGTGGCTTGTTTTTCAGCCGGAGGTATGTGGAATTCAAGCAGGGCAATAAACTTCAGGCTCCCCTCTTAGCCCTTAACAGGCTTTGCCCTGCAAAGCACAGCCAGCACTGCCGTGTCAAGACTCGTGATGCGAGGGGCTCGTATCATTTAGTGCATTAGCAGCACTAAAAAGCCAGCCCTGCCTCTCTCTTCCAGGCAATTCCCAGCTCTGGTGCAGAATAAGGGAGACCACTATCCCTGAAGGCACAGTCCTACCTCGGGGCAGCAGACCCCATGAGACACAGAGGGGGAATTCCCCCTCCTTGCATCCCCTGCACAGGTCTCGGAGCAGCTCCCAGTGTTTCAGTGTCCCAGCTGTGGGAGTGGGTTTAAGCTCATGCACCAAAATCATTGGAGATGCTGGGACCCAGCCCCACGTCCCCACATCCCCCTGTCCCCACTGATCCCCTCTGCCACACATGGTGAGCCCCAGCAGCAGGCAGGAAGGCAGCACCAGGGTTGTTAAAGGCTCGGCCGTTGCTTCTGGATCTGCTGAGGCTTGCTTGCATTTTGGGGCTGGACTCAGGGAAACCATGGGCCAGATCCAGCTTGTTCTGCAAGGAGCAACATGCCCCATGCAGGAGTCAGTGAGAGGAGCGTCCCTCTCGGCATCCACCCCTGGGGTTTTGTGGGCTCAGCCACAGGAGCATGGACCTTAGCCTGTCCTGTCTCCCCTGACTGATTTATCCTCCACAAAGCTTTGAACAGAAAGTCTGCTGTGATTCAAAGAGGAGAATCCATGAGAATAATTACGGGGTGTGCTTATTTATAGTTGATATCAGCAATTATAACAACTGTGGGTGGACACAGAATTGTATGTCTCTTGCAGGTGTCTGAAGCATGGTCTCTGCCGCAATGGATCCTGCTGCTCTTGACGCAAGGAGGTTTGCACAGGAACCCTCTGAGAGGTGGAGGTCCCTTGGCCCCAGAGGGATGCCTGCCCCTGCTGACAGAGCTGAGGGAGCCAGGGTTTTCAGCAGAAATCCCAGAGATGACGACCTGCATCCCTGAGAACCCGATGGACCGTGCTCTCTCCCTGTGTGTTTCCCTGCCCTCACCCCATTGCTCTCACTTCTTGCATCACATATTAACATCTCTGTAGAGCCAGGGCACTGCTCTGGCCTATTTTTTTAAAAAAGGAGATTGAATTCTGTAATCTGCTAACTTAAAATTGAAAGCTAATAATAGCATAGGCTGGGGTTTCTCTGGTATTTTGAACGAGGCCTTTTAGCTAGCTGGGGAATGAGATAGTAAAGCAGGATCCCCTCCCGATCCCGTGCAGTTTGCTGCCATCCCACACACCCCAAGGACATGGGCAGTGCTGCGGGTGCTGTGTGAAAACCCCCCTCAAATTGCAGGTTTAACCCCTCCAAAACCCCCAGCAGTGATGGTGAAGCACAGAGCGGTCTATCGGCAGGGCACATGTTTGGGACTCTTAATTAGAAGTCTGTTTCCCCAGCTCCAAGGGGTTGAGCGCACTCTTTCTTCATTAACTTCCTAATATCGGAGGACGATTAAGCCCTGGCTGGGAGAAGAAGGCGAGCAGCTACTTGGCGTGGGGAGGAGGGGATGACTGTGCTGGAGAAGCTCCGGGAGAAGGAGAAAACCACATGAAGGCTGTCTGCCTTCCCCATCCCGAATTACAGCACCCGGAGAGGAAAACGCCAGGGGTTGGGTAAGCGCGATGCAGGAGGCCGCCTGTTGTCTGAATATTTTCCTTTGCCTTGGGTAAGTAAATAATAATCTGTTTTGGAAAATGTGTTTGGAGACACTGCCTAGCGTGGAGGCTGAGGGGGGAAAGCGGAGAGCATTGGCTGGGCACGTGGGCAGGGGCACCGAACGCAGCTCCGAGGAGGTCCAGGGCTGGGGGAGATGCTGGGGATGGAGACCTTGGGTGGCCCCATGGGATCCTGCAGCCCTCGTGGACCTGCCCAGGGGCTTTGTCTGATGGGAGAAGTGATGGGCAGAGCTGCTGGAGCGTTTTTGGCCTGCAGAGCAAAGCTCAGGGTCTCCACCACCAATGCTGCCGTGTCCTTCGCACAGGAGCAAACCCACAGCTGATGAAGAGACAAAGTCATATCCACCAGGAGAGACGGTGGCAGTGCCAGAAGAGATGTCACGCTCACACGGGGGGACCTTGGAGTGTGGCGGTGGTGTGAGAGCGAGTTGGAGGGTGAAGGTTAGCAAGGCCAACAACAGGAGAGGAACAACCCAACACTGCATCGGTTCTGGGTGCAGTTGTCCGCGTGTAGGAGCCGTGAGCAGGAGGATGGGTGTAGGAGATGGAGACACGTGGCGAGGAGCGCAGTGTGCTCTTGGTTTTAGACGCCCAAGCCCACGAGGTCTGAGATGGTTCTGCAGCTGACATTTGAACGTGGAAGAGCTGAGGGCTCGTCAGAACCTGAGCACGTGTCTGGGGGCTCCTTGTTCCTCAAAGAGCAGAAGACACAGACCACCCTCCTTCCAGCAAAGCAAGCTCTCCAAACAGCTGTAGAGTGGAGAGAGGCCAAACCCCAAACCCTGCCAGCCCCTGACAAGATGTGATCTATGTCCAGTTTAACGTTTGATGGCTGGTGTCAAAGGGAATTCAGCTAAAGGCAGGAAGAGAAACACAAGGAAAACAAGGGTAGCTGCACGGGGAGCCAGCCTTATGACTAACGCTACCTTCTGAGTAATGCTTAAACTGAAACATAAAGAAAAATAAATCCTGCTCCACTCCATCCAGAGGACAGAGCAGAGCCCACTTTGCCTGGCCAAAACAGGCCTCAGTGTTTAACCACAGGAAAATCCTCCTGAAGTTTTATTACTTACTGTAAGGGCCGTAAAAGCCCCTCGGTGAGGAAATGCAGCGTCTCGAGGATTTACAGCATGGGCTGGGCCAGCCCGGGTCCCGTTCGGCTGCACCTTGGGAGGAGGGAACAGACGGGAAGTGGGTTCATACTGGGGGATGTGTTTCCATCTAAGCTTGTGCCCAGACCTGCCAACCCAACCTTCCCCAGATCTCTCTGGACAACAGCCAAAGCTGAGCCTCCCAGATCTTGTGTCATCTGAAGCTCCCAAACCCGGGGCCAAGCAGCAGCTCGTTCAGCTCACACTGTTTTCTGAGGACGAGGGTCTGGATGGGGATGGTGGAGAGCACTCTGCTGCCCACTTTGCAAAGCCTGGACCTCCTGGTGCATTCAGCGAGGAGATCGGAACATCTTCCCTCGGCAAAACATTGCAAGACCTAATGCAAGAAGTCATCGCATCCAACGATTTGGTGCTGAGCTGGCATCTTCTGCGTTGGGGTTGTTGACACCTTTGGGACACTGTGGGTTTTTTGGATTGCACAGATTGCTTTGTCCATCTAAAACAGGATGACTTTTGCCAAAGAATGACATCTCTGATGGCTCGGTGTAGATGGAGACTCCTCCACAGCGGAGCCGAGCGGTAAGCAGGAGGCAGGCAGTGGAGAGTCCTGGGGGATGGGACTTGGCCAGAGAACCAGCTCCAAGGTCCAGAAAGATGCATGAGACAATGCAGAACATTTCTGGAATAAAAAAGGAAAAAAAGGAAAAAACAAAAGTAATTATTGGTTTTCAGCCCAGAATTCTCAGAATTCTGATTTTCTATGAGAAAAACATTAAGCTTCTCCTGATCCTCCCCTTGGGGATGGGAGTTGGATTTTTTTCTGACTATCTCTATTGTCTACCCATTTGTAACCTCTCAGCGCGGTGTGCTGGGGCAGACCACGAGCTTCCAGCCTTTCCAGGTGCAGGGAACACTAGGATGGGTCAGCCCGGGGGTTCCTGAAGCACCAGGAGTTGTAATTTACATAGCAGGAGCGCGAGTGGGAGGCAGCGTTACAAATTGGTGATTAGTGGAGATGTTAACGAGGGGTTGGCTTTCTCCCCTCTCCCCTCCCCTGGGAGGTATAAATCCAAATGCTGTCCACAAGAGATGTGAAATAATCCTCATTCTCTGCCAGCGACCAGGCAGGATGGAGCCGGGGAAGCACATCCAGATCGGGCACCGCGTTTAAAGGGGGACGATGATCAGCGGGACGGCGTCCAGAAGCGATCAGCGGACGTGATCAGCGGTCCTGAAAACACGACCTACAGGGAGAGGCTGCGAGAACAGCGCTTGTTTAGTCTAGAAGGAGGGGAGACGTGATAACAGCCCTCAGCTATGCGAGAGGTTGCTGCAAAAAGAAGGGAGTCGATGTTCGCCCTGATGCTGGGAGCAGGGCAGGGAGCTGGGGGGCTGCTGGGTGCCAGGGAAGAGAGATTTGGGAATGTCATCCTGATGGGAGAGTGAGAAAGTCGTGAAAAGGTCTGCAAAGGAGGTTTGGGGTCTCAGCAGTGGTTTGGGGGTCTGGCCAGGCTGGTGCCCACCCGGGACATGGGGTGGAACCATCTGGCAGGGGATGTCTCATGCAGCCTCCTGGGGACCCTTCTGCTCTGCGCTTTGGAAGGAAAACCCTTCAACCTGTGGTTCCTCGTCTGTAGGGCTGGGTGGTGAACCCAGCGGTGATGCCTGCACACACCAGGCCACCCTGAGTCCCTGCTCTGTGTGGATGTAGAGGCCCAAGTCTGCTCCTCTTGGAACAGGAGGCGTTTCGGATCCCCGCCTGCTGTTCTTGGTCCCAGCCGTGGCAGGGAGAAGCCCGGGTGTCTGGAGCAGGAGCACGGAGCCCGTGTGGTTTTGGCACAGAGGCCAAGAGTTTTGGAAGCGAGAACTTCAACTGGGTGGTCCTTGACAAAAGGAGGAGTGTGAGCAAGAGATAAGGCCTCCAGCACGCGCTGCGGGTGTAGAGCTGACACTTGCACGTCCCACCAGGGATGCAGGCAGACCTGCACGGGGCTCACGCTGCTTCTCACAGCCACCCACGGGGCTGTGGCTCTGGATGACACCGTGTGCTTTGTGCCACCTCTGGACAAGAGCTGATGTCCCAGCAGGATGGCAGTGACCCTGCCATTACAGCAACCTCGAGCGGTCCCGAGTGCAGCCACGCCGTGCTCCCAAACCCTGGGTGTTGCTCCTTCCCAGAGCTGTTGTCCTCAGATCCCTGATCCGAAGCAGCAAGTTTGAGTGCATTTCTTTCAGATCTGCGTCAGTGCTTTTCCCAACAGCTTGGCAAGCAGCGTAAACATCCATCTGCCGTTGTCACTGGTAGCAGCGCACATCATCGGGAGGGAAACTGGCTGCTCGCAGACACCCAGTCGCACACGGAGCAAACAGTTGCTTTATTTCTGAGTGGGGCCACGCAAACCATTAGGCACCTCATTAATCTTGTGTTTAATTCTCTGCATGAGGCTCGGTGGAAGAAGGAATAAATTCTACACTTTAATTATGGGGGGAGTAATTAGAGTAGCCTCCCGAACTCCTTTTCATTCCTTGAATAAAGAGGTGGGACAATGCTCAGATAAGAGCTTTGCTGCTGCCACCTCCCCACTTCCACCCAGCACCCCTGGGGCTGTGAATGTGCCAAATCCTGGGGTCTCTCTCCCCTCTCCCCACCGTGCAGGTGGTTGTGGAGGGGCTCAGTCTAGGTCACATCTCTCTGACAGGTGCCCTTGGTGCTGGAAAGGCACTCGCTAGGAGTGAGGTGGGCAGTGGTCACAGCTTTGGCTCTCCTGGTCCCCATCCCAGCTTTCCTCCCGTGCCATTGCCCCTTCTTACACCTGCAGGCATGCTCGAGGCTGGTCCTGGGTAGAGCCAGGCTGCACCAGCTGAGCTTTGGCCGTGTTCTGCACAACGCCCCCGGTCCCACAGCTGTAGATGTCCCACACCTTCGGGACTTGTTGCACCCACCAGGGGTGGCGTGGGCAGTGCTCAGATCTCACCTGCATCTCCTGCAGAAATGGACCTCAAGACACTGGGGTGTCCTGCTGGGGACCGCCAGCCCGCAGACCCCCCACTGCCATCCTTCATGTCCCAGCACAGCACGACTGCCTGGTGGGAGGGACGCTGACACAGGCGGCCTAACCATGCTTCATGGGGCTAATTACATCAAAACGCTCGTGGTACCGGTGCTCATGAGCATGCAGCCATTGTCCCGCGTGCTCCTTCACCTGATTTAATCTGCAACCATGACACACCGACTTCGTGAGCACAGAAAAGTGACGCAGAGGGCACGGAGGAGTGGTGGCAGTGAGGACGGGGAAGGCTGGGCACCCAGGTGGGCTCAGCTCTGCTGACGTCCCTGGACTTGGGCTGATTCACAGCAGCAGCAGACGTGAGGCTAAATCTTTATTTAGTCATCTCCTTGACATCTTGACTCTTGCTTCTGCTTTTCAGCGGCTGCTGACAGGCTCGGGGCTCTGCAGCGGGCAGGGATGGGATCGGTTCATCCACAAGACCTCTGTTCCCCACCATCCCAGGCTGCCAGCAGCAACCTGAAGAGGCTGAGCTGGGTTTGTGGCTAGAATATGGCTCATGCGGGGTCACAACCTGTGTGCACTGCGGTGCCTCCCCTCCTCACACCCTTACCTGCGGGGGGGGATGCTGGTAAGAAGCTGCCCCACGGTCAATGTGGGCACTTGGTTACTGGCAAGCCCCTGCTCTGCTGATGCAAGGACAGGGGCTGATGTGCCACCCCTTCCCCTCGGGACAGGCCTACAGGAAGGTGACCCTTTTAAATGCTGTTTACTAGACTCATAATCAATGTAGCTGGGTGAAAGATTTGGCCCTGTAGCACTGAAACCTGACTGAATAGCCTGATGTGCCACTACAATAAAATCCACATTTTGGGGCACACATCAGCTCCCTGTCCTGCAGGGTGGGTAAAAAATCAGCTTTGGGGTCCTCAGGATCTATTTAATGGTGAATCTCCAAGAGTTTCCCCAAGCTGCATGTTTCTTAACACAACTCCTTTTCCCACTCTCCGATTTGCTCTGTGTGTGTTTATGTGTGCGGGATGATTTCCTGGTCTTTAAATATGAGTTATAGGAAAATGAAGCCGAGGAATCTCCCTGCAGCTGTGCCTGATAAAGGGGACTCCCACTGCTTGCTGCTCCCAGCACCTCTGGGATGAAAGGAGCAAAACCCTCGCCTCGAAGGCAGACAGCACCCAGGAATGCCAGCATCTCCCAGGAAGGAGGATTTACTACCAGCAAACAGCAAGGCTGGGGTTTTTCCCCCCTTTCTCACCATGTGGCTTTCAGGCACAGATGATGCTTTCCAAGCCAGCATTATCTGTTGGGAGATTACTCCTCAAATACAAACAGGAGCATGACCAGGGAGCAGCAGTGAAATCACTGGGGTTTGTTTCCCCTCCTGCAGCACATGGGAGATGCACAAGCCAGAGGTGTAATGAAAGGCATATGTTTTGGCAGGCAAAGGGAAAACACTTTTTTTTTTTTTTTTTTCCAGAGGCTTTTTATTTCTCTGGATCCACTACATTAATTACAAGGCTATATGGCAAGTCTCTGCAATCACAGGTCTCGGGGGAGAGGGGAAGGGTTCGCTGGTTCTCACACACTTCTGGAAGCAGGAGGTTGGAGCTTTGCTTCCCGTCGGTGTGTCCAGGCACACCTCGCTCCCAAGCCCTGCTGGGGATCGTGGCATCGCCTCTCCACGTCACCTCTGGGCAGCAGGTGATTATGTGAGAACCTCAGGCTTCCTTGAAAAAAAAAGCCAATTATTTGTTTTGGAGAAAAAGTAGAAAAAACTTGAGCCCTACAGACTCAAAACCCAATGGGCAAACAAATGGAGAAAATAAAGCAGATGGTTGTTTTTGCCATATTTTCTTGCATAATCACTGTTTTCTCCCCAGACTGTGCTTACAAAACTTGGTTACTGCCATTGTGCATGTCACTTCTAAACTTGCTGATGATCTGCAGCTTGGCAGAGGCTGGCAGCGCGCTCACATGGGAGAGCCAGCGCCTGAGCAAATGCTGTCACTTCATTAGCTATTTTTAACAGCAACAAAGATCTTGACTTTTAATTTGATCCTACTATATTTAGGGAAGAAGGGGTGCCTCGCTCATTACTGCTGAATTTTTGGCATTATAAAAAAATAATGATTTTTTGCTTCCTTCTGCCTCAAAAAGGCAAGAAGATAATATCCATAGCTTCTCTCCCGGTGTGAATTTACTGCAGGGTTAAATACTTTGAAGAGGACATTAAGAAAGACAGCAGGAGAGCCAAGCACTGTATTTCATGAGGATGTCATGTGCTAGGAGGAAAAGGAGGCGATGACGCCCAGCTCACAATTGCCAGTCATGCCATGGAGCAGACCCTGGCCCTGCTGTCCTGTAGCAACACCACCCTGCAGGGCTTACTGTCCTGTTGCACTGCTTTTATGGGTGCCTTCGGGACACCAGAGATGCCATCCCCAGCCTTGGGTGGCTGCAGGTTTCCTGGATCCAGGACACACATCTCGGGAGGTTGGCCATCAAAGTGCACCCTGAAACCCAGATGGTGTGGGCAGGAGAAGGCAACCGGGGACTTGCCCAGATACTTTTTCCAGGCATTGGCTTGAGGATGGCTGCAGGGATCTGGAGGCTGCTACTGCCAGCCCACTTCCCAGAGCCTCTGCCGTGCTCCTTGCATCCTGCACACGTTTGTGACTCCTCCAAGGCTGCTCCAAGCAACGTGCTTCAGCGCCTTGGAGGGCATCAAATGCAGCAATTGGCACTGCTGCTGCTCACAAAGCACCAGCTTGGGTGCCTTCGGGCCACGTGGGTATCAGCAGCTCCTGGGGAGCTCATCTCACATTGCTAAATGCACACAGAAGTCCTGCTATGGGGCACAGCCATGCTGTCATCCCAGCTGGTCCAGAAAACGTGGCCCCTTTCCAAACCAGAGCATTCCTCCTCCTAAAAAACATCTGCGTAGACAGAGCTGAGCTGTTCACCCCCTGGGGAAAGCAAACCCAGCGGGACTGGAAAATCTGAGATTGAATCTTTTCTCCATCTGATTTGAAGCCTGTGCTGTTTTCACCTCTTGCTCTAAGCAGAAAGCAGCAAGGTTCGTGGTCATCCTCCCTCCTGCCCATCACTGCTGTCCCTCTCCATGCTGGGGTCTAGCGTAACGGAGGTGGAAAGCCTGCCTCAATTTATATTTAATCATTTTTACAACCAGGGAATAAAAGCCATGAAGCCTGTCCCTCTCTTCGGCTTTCCCTTCCATCTGTGCATCGAATGAAGATCCGGACACCCAGCAGGCAGGCGCGACTGGTGCTGGCTGGAGGCGGCGGTGCCTGAGCACCTCTGTGGCACGGTGACCATGGGTCACCCGTTAATTGGAGCCAGGGGACCAAACTGGATCTGTCACCCACAGGGCTCTGCTCAGGGTGGGGAGGAGCAGGGACAGCCCTGCTCCAGGGCTGTGGCTTCTTGGGTGACAGCAGCACCGTCACGACACGAGTTGGGGATCACCACGGCAGGGGCTGGGGGGATGGGGGTCTCTCACTGCGTTCCATTTAGTTAGGATGCTCAGCAGGATTTCTTCCCTCCCTGACAGCTTCTTGCAGGAGCTGCTGTGGTCCTTGTTAGAGCAGAGAGCATCCTCCTGCCCATTTCACAGTCTGGTAAAGCTCGGGGGGCTCCTCACCCTGAGGCCAGCCCTCCAGAGGCATTTGCAAGTGGAGACAGGGCTGTGATGAGCTTTGTTGCAAAGCAGTGCGGGCAGGCAAACCCTGCCACGCATCTCAGCATCATTTCTATGCCTCCTGCACCTTGTTCTGGGCTCCAAGATGTAGCAGGGCTGCTCGTGGCACTGGTCTTCATGTGCAGGATGAGACAGGCTTTCCTCAGGGGTCTGTAGGTAGATGAAGCTGACATCTGCATCTGCAGATCCAGATATCAACTTCAACATATATTTTAAAACTTCCTTCCTTTTCATTGTCCTAGATCTTGTTTGTTACCTTTTTGAAAGGATGGAAATAAAGCTAATTTTATGTAACACCATTTTTATAGAAAGAATTATTAAGGTACTTTGGGGGCCATTTAGCTTCTCAGTTGCCAAGAATGCTGTATAAATTTGCCAATGACATGATGTTATCTAACACCTTCTGTAAAGGTGGCATAAAACAAGAAAAAAACCTTGATAGGGAAGTGAAAAATCCAAATTGTTTGTCTGCTGGTAATGGATTAAATACAGATGTAGATTTTGGACTAAGAGAAAGCAAAATAGGATAAAACCTATCCATACCTGCTTGTTTTTCTCTTCTCTCTGCTTGTATGCACTCAGGGTTTAGAAGAAAAGCTGGTACCATCCCTAAAACACAGTGAAATCCTGGTTTTTCAACAGGACCGTTCTCACATGCATTAATCCTCTCTCTACAGGTGAAGCCAATGAAGTCTTTTGCTTCCCAGAGCAAGGCAGATACTGCACCTGCTTTTAGGCTGAAACAAAGCTGTCCCATATTACCCTCTTTCTCTCTATAATGGAGAGAAAAGTCCTGGAGGATGCTATATTTAACTCTCACATTTGAAATATATACATGTATAATTAAAAATAAAAAAATAAAAGCCTGTCAAACTAGAAGTAATCAGCAATTATCTCTTAGCTGCCTTATTTTTCATTTGCATCGGGAAGAGGTTCCTTTTCTTTCCAGTGTTAGGGTTAAACTAATTGTGCCTTTGGTTGTAATAGAGGAAAAAAAAACGATCCATGTACAAGGAGGGAGGCAGGAAATCTCCAGTTCCTGCGAGTGGTTTCTAAACCGGTGCAAATCTGCTGAGGTCAGTTGGTTTCTGTGTGCTGCACCAATTAGCTCTGGCTGAGAATCTGGCCCAGAGTTTATACCCTCTCTGATTTTTATTTTAATTGCTGTTTCTGGATGCAATTGTGCAAAGAGCCTATTAATATTATCCAGTTAAAAGGAGTGATTCACTAGCCCCATCTATAGCATCATTGCCTATTAAGGCTGTCTGAAACTCCCCTTGTAAGACTCTGCTTGGAGTTATAATTTTAATTTAAATCATTTGCACTGAAATTTTCTGTAATGGAGCATCCACCTCAGGCTGATTTTCTTTTTAAGGGGCAAGGGGAGGCAAGGGAGTGAACTTCAGCCAAAACAATTCAGCAGTTTCTAAGAGAAAAGTTAGAGGGAAGAAATAATTTTTTTAAAATAATAATAATAATAACAACAACAACAACAAAACTAAAACATTGTTTTCCCGAGCCTGCTCATTCTGACCACTTTTTGTTCAGACAGTAGTGACTTCCCCAAGTGCTGCAACAGGGGGCCGCAGGGTGCATTTGGGGTTAAGACTGTGCCATTTGTTGCTACCTAGAAAGTCCAGTTTATAACAGTGTGAAAAAAAGAAATGCACCAAGGGCTTGGCCCAGCAAAGCAGCTTGGTGTGGTTGTATTTGATAAAATTAATGGGTGAGATGCTGTGGCAGAGAGAAACCTTTCCCTGCCTCTGTGTCCCTGCCACCTCCCTTGTGCTGGGCTCCTCCATCGCAGGGCTGTTGGGATTCATCCTCTGAAAGCTCCTTCTGGGGCTCTGGGACCGTGTATCTCTTAGTCTGCATTTTATTTGATTTGATATGAGCTATGGCATGTTGATAAATCACTTTGTTAACAGTTGGGACATGTTAAGAAAAACCCTTGAAATTAATAAAAATAACCATGGGAAAACGTTCTCATAAAATATGAAGCAATATTTGAAAATTCTGAGCTCAAATAGGAATATTTTCCAAAAACAAATATGCTCTAAAAGCATTTTTCCATGAGATGTTGCAATTCGTATCTTGGCATTAAGAAAAAAAATGTTCCAGCAACCAGATCCCTCTGAGTGCTAGCCAACATTACCCTCGTGTTAGAAATGGGAGACCGAGGTCCAGGACAGGGACTTTCCTGTAGTCCATTAGCGAGAGCCCAGAGAGCCCTTCCTTGAACCCAGGGCCACGCAGCAGGGATGTGCGCTGCCTTTTGTTCCCCATCAGATGCAAAACGTCCTCTCTTGGTTTCGATCAGCTCCTCACCCAATTCATTACACTCTTATTTCACTGAGGAGATATGGGAATTCTCACCGATTTGGAGGAAATTGCTTTTCCTTTTGTTGGGAATAATTAGGAATGCAATTTTTCTCTCCTTAATTACAAGTGCAGGAGGATACGTTCGCCTTGTTAACTATTTATTTTTCAAAGGCAGGTAGTAAGAGACAAGGTTCTGGAACTGCAGCCTAGGAAATATGTCCCCGGGTTTCCAGTGTAACAATTTAATTTGCTATTCTGCCTCTCAGATCAGTTTTCCAATTCAATGTGCAGAACAAATTCGCCGGGGATAATATAAACTTTTACTGCTACTGGCTTTGGGGCTACAAAAACCTGGAGTTGCAGCCTCTTGGCTTTGAGATCAATACCAAAACTTAAGTGGCTAACATCCCCATACAAGGCTAGAATTTATTTTCCGTGGTCTTCTATAAATCAATGACAATATAATGTCCATTCTGCTCATGGCTGTAGTTTATGGTGAATAGCCATCCAGAATTTGACTAATATGCAAAACTATTTCTGTCCATCTGGTCCAGCAGGCCAGGCAGGCATGTCAGAGAGGAGTATCTCTTCCAAGAGCTGCCTTTGTTCATAATAAATCTCCGATTAAAACCAAACAGATGTGGAGGGTGGATGTTTCACGCAGATCTTCGGCCGCATCCTGCATTGTTAGCCCGGGCCTGAGACGTCGAACTTGACACCGTGGAAGATTCCCGGCATTCTTGGACTGCTTCGCATCGAAGCCTACTGAGAAAACATCTCCGTACTTTCGGGCCGATTGACCGACCGGGTCATGCAAATAAACATTGGAAGGAAAGGCATATTTCTGTTAAATTCGTGTTTACAAAACCAAAGGGCTCTTTTCTCCCTCTTGCTCATGGGGTGGAAAGCGCCAGCGTCCCAGCCTGTTTTATGGCGGAGGCAGGGAGCTGGTGGTGGGACCACGGGGGGCTTGGGGGCGATTCTGCTCCTCGGCAGGAGGAGCTGCTGGGGGACAGATGCCAGCGGGGTTGTCCCAGGGGTAAACAGGGAGGAGAAAGGAGGGAGGAGGGAATTGCAGGGGCAGAGTTGCAGAGGTAAAGCAATGACTTCTGCTGATGCAGAACCCGGCTGGTGCCTTCCTCACAGCAATGTGACCCCATAAAAATGGTTATTTTTGTAGGGCTAATTTGGGTTCTTAGAGATAGAGCCAGGTGGCAGGGTCTGAGGAGTGGAGGGGCTCTGCGTGGCCACCCTGGGGGCAGATGCTGCCAGTCCATGGGGGGGTCTCTGCTTGTGCTTTAGTACAAAGGGGTCTTCCTTGAAGATCTCTTCCCTTCTTCCCTTATCCCCTTCCCTGGCAGTGGCAGTCAGTGGGGTTTGAGTAAATATCAGGAAACAATCTGCACCCAACATGTATTCAGCCTTTGAAATTAATTGTCAGGGGAAACCAGGGATTTAAACCAGTGGAAACACCACTGATTCAGAAGGGGCTGGCCAAGGCAATGCCCAGTGTTACCCACTCTGATTACACACTAAGGGAAAGGCAACTTTTTCTCCAGGTGCATAACATGGGACGATCACATCCAGCCTTGTTCAGGGCTGGATGCTGTGCGTGGCACCACCCTGGAGGTGGGAACTTCAGGGCCAGCGAGGACCATAAGCTCATCTCACGTAGCCTTAGACAGAAAACACAGGCCATAAAATATCTCTCCCACGGGAGTGCTGCACCGTGGCACCAACACACGCCGCTCCCTGGCCTTAAGAGCTTAAGGGCTGGCTCTCGAAGCATCCAGCGACTGCAGGAGGCTGCTTCCCCCCACGCTCAGCACCAGCACGGTGCAAGCCTGAGACGTCCTCTGGTCACAGCTCTCTGACCTGGACAGATTTAAGGTGCAGCGTGCCCTACCTCTGGTACATCTGTAAAGCAGAAAGCTCTGGTTGCTTTGTTTCCTCTGGCAGCAAGTGGTGAGCCCTTACAAACCTGAAACTCTTTTTTCCATTAGTGAAAGTGGGATGTTCTCCTGGGGTTGCCCTTAGTGTTTGGCAGGTGTGATGGATAGAAAAAGGGAAAGGAAACCACATCTCTCTTGACAGTCTTGGATTTAGCTTTTCCAAGACTTTCTTTCCAAACCTGTGCTCTGCAAACAACACTCACATTTATTACATCAATCTCATAACACTTGAGCAAGCTGGGACTAGACATCCCAAGCCGGGACATCATGGGCCTCCACTTCTCCAGCTATAGCAGGCTTTGCGATTCCAGCTCAGACTAGCATCACGTTGCTTGCGAGACTCTAGTTATAGACAGGATCCACCGCTGCTCTCTCATCCACACTTACCCGTGTATTGCTCATGAGGGTTCATCACAGAGCTCGCGTGCCATATTTACAGGTGTCAGGTTTGTTCTGTGCTGTCTACCCAAGCAGCCCATCAGGTCTCCTTGTGGAGCTGAAGCTTTAACACAGAAGTTAAAAAACTGCTGTTAGCTTTTCTGTCTACCGGCACTTTGTGCTTGTGCAAGTTCCCTCGCCAGCTCCCTTATCCACTGTTGGTAGAGGCTGCTGTGGCCCTTTGGCCAAGACTGAGACTGAGAACCACTCGGGAGGAAAGCTGCCTTGGAATTGCTATAACAGCCTGATTTGGGCTGCCTGGAAAAAGTGAAAGAACACATTTGTCTTCCTGCTTCCATTTGAGAGAAAAAGGTAAATGACCCTGTCTGGGTCTGTTGTGCCAGTTCCCTTTGGACAGGCAGGAATTTGGCACCAGAGAGGTGAAAATGTGCTGGTGTTTTCAGCAGGAGGGCAGACCTGCAGTGTGACTGGGGAGGGCAAATCCTGGACTGCTGGAGGAGCTCTGCTCACTTGACCTCTTTGTCCCTCTGGTCACTGCCACAGCCCCACTTCAAGCCACGTGTTTGCTTTATGGCCTGGGACATCCTCAGAGGCACTGTGACCAGGAGATGTCCCCTTGTCCCCTGTGTCTGGGCTCCGGGTGGACACAGCGTGCCCTGTGTCACAGCACCTGCCACCCACAGCATCCCCTGCCACCAAACTGCACCTCCTTGCCCCGGGCAGCTGAGAGCTCAGAAGTAGGAACAGAGTGTCCTGCGGTTCTCCGGGCACTCCAGACAAATGGAATGCACTTTTTTGCAAACATTTTCTTGCATACAAAGGGCAGCTTCCTCCCGTACCCCCACCCTGACCAGGGGATGCCAGCAGTGCTGCTCCAAGCACAGAGGATTCCCCCCCCCCCAGCACCCCGTTGTGTTCCCCCTGCCTGAGCGGACAGATAGGCTGCCAGCACCTGGGTCAAAACAGAAGGGTTAAATGAAGGCATAACTGGCCCTGGGAACATAAATGTTAGCACATGCACTGAAAGCACAGATAAAAGGACTGGCAAGACCACATGCGCCTCTTGAAACCTGCCCGCATGCTTTCTCATGGCTCCGAGGGCCGCTTCCCTCTCCCTGGCCCGGTGACAATTTACCTCTAGGACCTGTTGCTGGGTGAAACGGCGAGATGTTATCACCCCCCTGCATTCCCCGAGCTCACACTCCGCTTCCCAGGTGCTGCAGCTACAGCTGTTCTGTTTCTGCACCTCAGCTCACACTTTCTAAAGACACTTAATTTAATTTTTCAACAGTTGTTATCTCTCATCTGCAAACACCTCCAGTTTGACACATTATGTCCTCTGGGTGCTGGTGAGCAGCAGAGAAATCAGCATCACCGAAGTGAAAGTGCCCTGTTAGACCTGCAGATAAATCTGTATCTGTAATCCTCGCTGCTGTCCTGATGTGACTCGCAGATACCGAGTACTTTTGCTAAGTTGCAGAACTGCTCAGAGCCCAAAACTCCAAGGTTTCCTCCTGCTGGTGACCGTTTCCAGCATCCAGTCCCCACCACCTCCAAGTCTTGGTGCCTCTGCCTGTAGCAGCTGGCCAAGGCCTTTCACATCTTCATGGGGACTGTCTTCAGCTCTCACTGCTGGAATACACTCATTGCCTGGAATTTCATGGGTGAGTTTTGCTCTGATGACCCTGTCCAACACTGGCTCCCCCTCGCGCTGCAGCCTTTGTTAGCTCCCTGCTACCTCCTGCTGCACAGGCTTTGTGTGGGTATGAAGTCCTTCCCTGGTTTGACCCATGGGAAGGATACCTGGCTTCACTGAGCTCCTTTATTTATATATCTATCTAATATATATAAATATTATGGATATTTATATATCTATTACAGCACTTATTCCCTTGGTTCTCCAGAAGCATCTGCCAGGCTGGTCCCAGGGAGTTTTATACCCCCTGTGCCTCTCCGAAAAAAAGTCCTCCAAGAACCTGCTGTTCACATCCTCCCCACATCTGTCCACGGTGGAAGCACGGGCACTAAATTTTCTATACCCACTGACAGGGCCAACAATTAGCTCATCGGCTTCGGTGTCTTCTTCAGAGACGTTTTTGCTCCCCGATATGGATGTTTCTCAGGACACTCTGGCAAGGACAGGCGAGTGACTGCTCCCTGCTCCTCCTCCCCTCTGTTGGGTCACGGATACAACAGGGGCTGGAAAACACAGAAGCCTTGTAACTTACAGATTCTAGGAGTGAGAGCTACCTGACCTAGCTTTAAGCTTTAAATGTCACCTCATGCTCCATGGGCAGCCTGCAGGGACCAAGAGGCACCTCCAGATGGGGAGTCATCTGCCCTGCCTGCGAAGCCCATCGCAGGGAGACGAATTGCCCTTACGAGATGCTCTGCTGCCTTCAGGGAAGCCAAGGGGACCGGTTAACCTTTGGTAGTCTAATTTTTAGATGCTGCATTAGGGCGAATGACTCTCCCTGCAGATGTCATGGCATATGGGAATCCCTGTTCTTCCTTTAAGGATCTGGGATTGTTTCAAATGAATCCCAGCGCAGTGACCAGCCAGATGTGGTCAGCAGGCGGAGGGGGTCATCTGGAGGAGCAAGTGTTGGGTTTGGGACGGTGTGGTGTTGCTCATGGGCTCTTTCTCAGTTAAAAAGACGGTGAAAAATCCCCACTTCCAGCAGCTGTGTCAGGAAAAGCTGTGAGACAAGCGCTCACACTGCTGGGTTTTGCTACCTTACATGGAACACGCTGTGCGAGACACATCCTGATGGGACCGAGGTTCACACATTTCCAAATCTATCTTAAAAAGTTTTGATAGAAAATTCAAGTGAGATGACACTTTAACTGGAAATAACAGCAGCAGAGAAATCAACAGATTTCAGGCCTTGGAGTCTGTTCCTTCATTTTCATCGAATCCAGCATATTCGTCTCAAACTGTCTGGAGCAGACGTTCTGTGCATTTTTTTTTTTTCCCAGAAGATACCACAAACAGTTTCTGTTTCAAATTATGAAGTAATAAAAGAAACCTCACCACACGGATGTTTGTTGCTAATTATGTTACTTATGTTTTTATATCAGCAACTCCAAGCTTAAATCCGCTTGCAATAATAATCAAAAAGCAATTCGGGTCAGATTTTACAACCCTTTAAATATATTATCTCTATGCTTCCAATCAAATAATCAATCCCACATCATATTCCAATAAGGCATGGTCAGCATGTTCTACAGATGTGTCTGAACATGAGCATAGCTGTCTTTGCTAACATATAGACTGCTGTGATCACAGGATTACTGTTGTCCCATGTCCCGGGGTGTGATTCAAGCTTGGGATGCCAGGACTGCAGCGGATTCTTGCATTGCACTGGAAGTTTTAAGGCTGAAATGACAAAGAGCCCTCAGGAATCTGGTGTGGTCCTTGGAGGGGGTTCTGGTGCCCAGAAACCCTTTTTTGCTGGGCCACTGAATGAGGGTCTGCGCCCTGATGTGGGCAGGGGACTCCCCGAGGTGCCTGCAAATGCTCAGAGGAGAGCTGAGACCCCTCTCAAGAATTCTTGTATCTCAGTGGAGATAAATTATTGTGAAAATAATAATAATAATAATAATAAAATAAAAACATTCTTCATTATGCTCCAAAGGGCCTTCTGTGGGTTGTGTGTACAAAGGGAAGCCACCAAAGCCTCCTGCTCTGGGGAAGCCTCGTGCTCCCACGCAGGCATCGTTCAGGTCCCTGTAACCCCACGCCCATGCTCGCCCCGCTGATGGTCACCATCCCCCTCACGTCCCCGGCACCCCAGGCACACATCCCCCTGCAGCACTTTGTCCTGCTGCCTGCCTGCCTGCTGGCAATTTCCCATCCTCTTTCCATCCTGCAGTGGGAAGGACGAGGCAAAAAGTGTTAGAAACTCTCCTGGCTGCCATGCCCCAGCAGAAAGGTTTGGTGACGGGGAGTTCCCTGACTCACCCGTGGAAAGGAGCCTGTGAACGCTGCCAGAGCCTGCGTGGTGAAACCGGTGGGCAGGTTTCATGCCTTGGATGGCTCTGGGTACCGTGTGAGCCCTGCTGCAGCTCATCAGGGAACTTTCAAGGCACTTGTCGGGGTGGGAGCAGTCTTTCTGGAAGTCTTCCAGTCCTTGTGACCGTGGGCAGCAGTGAAGCAATGCAAGCACTGAAGGAGCAGACGTCCAGCTGCGAGGGATCCCCCTCCAGATGCTCCCAGCCCCAGGAGACCCCAGATGGGGGGGACCCTTGGGAGGCATCTGAAGTGGGTAAATCAGGGGGACCAAATGCAAAGGGAAGGCTGAGGAGCTTCATCCCTGCACTGATGGCAGCGTTCAATGCTGCAGCAAGACGCTGACCCTCCCTCCATCCATCTGGCCTGGAGGAGCCCATTTAGCTGCCAGCTCAGCGCCGAGGCCAGCCCAGGACTTGCTGCCAAGCCCTGAGCTCAGGCAGGTCCTGCCGGCTGGGATGAGAGGGGATGAAGCATCACTGCCCTCTACCTCTGCTCCGCACCCCGGCGCTGGAAGGGGAAGGGGCCGAGATGCCCACGTGTTTGCTATTAAGCAGCAGCAGCACTTCCAAGGATGGGTCCACAAAGCCCAGGGAAGCACAGCTGCCAACAGCACCGTCAGAAGTGTGTTCAGCGTTCAACCATCCCTGGCAGCCAAGTCCCGCTGGCTGGGCCCGATGGGTTCCTTGGCTTTCCTTCCGAGTGTTGGTGGTTTTAAGAAGTTGAGCGGCTCTGCAGGAAGCTGATGTGCTGCTGGCTCGCAGCCCTCATCTGGGGGGGCTGGAAACTCCGGGGATGGGCCCCTCAGGACAGATAATGGGGATGCTTATTTGCAGTGAAGGCTTTTGATTAAAAAATATTTATAGGTGCTCACCAAGCAGGATAAAGTTCCTTTTCTTTGGAAGACGAGAACCCACGGTTTTTATTTGTTGAGTGAGCAGTTGTTTTCTAAGTGTTTTCTGCAGAAATGATAAGTAATTTTAGGTCAGAAAAAGTGTTTAGGTGGAAAATTCCTCACTGGCTGGAAATGTTCCCCCGTCTCCCTGGAGAATGTGGGGAATGGGGAAGGGAAAAGGAACAAAGATTTTAACCCAGCTATAGAAAAGACTCCAGGCATGCTCATAAACTAGAGCAGCTCCTCACCAGCACCCTGGAGGCTTCATGGAAGACTAGATAAGTTGCAGAGTGGCAGATCGCATGTGGGTAGATCAGTCTGGGGAGAAGAAGATATGTGTGGATATGGATGGTATAGAGATGCATCGTGCTTTTGGCTCACCTTTCGGCAAAACAGCTGTGCATGTTCTTCACTGTCCCCTTCACAGGGCAAATTCGGACCAGAGTGACAGGTGCCAGAGCAAAATCATGCCATAGGAACTAATATATATATATGTATATTTCACCTGCTGTTCCATGCATCTCCCAGGGTCTTTTCTGCCACATGGAAAGCTGGTAACAGGGAATGCAGAGGTCTAGAAAGTCACCCAGATGCATTCTCTCTCCGCAGAAGCAGTGCCTGGCACAGAGCTCTTAGCTCGGAGCCGTAGCAGCAGGAGCCATTCGCACCCACCCACACTTTTCTGCTGACCTCGGGAGAATGATACATATTTAGAAGGATTTTCCCCGCTTTAGGGTGCAAAGTGCTTACAGAGGTTCCTGGTGGCCCTGTGACCTCCAAATTGCTGCAAAAAGGGTATTTCTGGGTGAGGTGGTTGTTCTCAGGTATGGCCAGGGAGGTGAGGGACTTGGGCTGTCCCCAGCCTTGCCGCTGCCTTCCCTGGCAGCTGCCCTACAGCTAGACAGAATGGTGTCTTGCAGGGCAGGAAAAGCAGGAAGAAGAGTATCGTGGGCAAAAGCAACTGCTTTTCAAATAACTTGTTAAAACCAGTGGGTTCTGCTTGATTTCCTCCCTGGCGATGGCGTGGTGCTGGCACGACCGCCTCTGAGGTCTGGCCGCTCAGCTTCCTCCAGAGGAGCCAAGAATAACCCCAAATGGGAGTCATTAATAGCTCGAAAACATGTCAGTGACAAAAAACAGAGCAAACTGGAGGGAAATTAGGATGCCATTTGCAGGGAGTAATTAGGCGCCGCGTGGGGCACGGCAGCCTCCCGGGGGGTGCGGGGGGGGACACCTGCATCACGCTGCGATGGGAGGCACGGCCAGCAGGACTGGTGGTGGGGACACCTCCCCTCTGCAGACAGGGAGGTTTTGCCTAGGAAAAGCTCTCTCCCCAAGCCCGGAGCCAAGCAGGGAGGAGAAGTCCCCTCCATCTGCTTGCAGGCAATCTCCAGCCTTGTGCCCCCCACCTTCCCAAGCCTTTTCCCACCCCTGAAGAGCCACGGCGATTCCAGAACCGCTTCCCAAAATTGTTTGAGAAACAATGGGTTCATTTTTGCTGGTTTGTAGACAAGCACTGGGCTTGTTCGTCCTGTCCTCGCATCCAGCTGTGCCACGGCTGGAACAGCCCGGTTGTCACCCTGACCAGAAAGCTGGAGAGCTGCCGAGGGAAGCGTGAGATCCGGGGTGTCCAGAGGACCCGGGGGGCATGAGGATTGGGTGCGTGGGTGAAAAGGAGATCTCCTTGTGCCCCCTCCCCGCCTGCATGCCCTTCCCACATCCATCACCCCCGCTGGAGAGGGGACATGGGGACAGGCCACTCAGCCCCAGAGGGTGCCCAGGTTTGAGGCTGCTCGAAGAAAGCTCCTGGTGAAGCATGTGCTCAGCGGGTAGGCTGTTTGCTTTGCATCCATCTCTACACATATCCATCCATGTGTACGCACACATATAGGGGTGTGTGTATGTATTTGGGGGAAAGCGTTTGTACAGGTGACTGCACAGCTCCCCGTGGCACAGCTCCTCGTCCCTTCTGCCCAGCAGATCTGCTCACATCTTAGAAGGTCTGACTGGACATTGCACACCCAGAAGACAACGCAGGGCTGTGCAGGGCTGTGCTCCACCAACTCTGGTGGACCAAACGTCTCCCCAGGGTACGGGGTACCCAGAAGTCCTGCACCCCCCACGTCCCCTTGCTTTTGGTGGCTGTGATCCAAAGAGTCCTCTTCACACTTCCCCTCCTTGCACGACCCTCACTGCTTGGACACACACAACCAGAGGAAAGCCAGGATCCAGGCTGGGGACCTGCGGCCACCCGGTGACACCCCTAGGTGGGACTCGCTTCCTTCCCTCTCCTTCCAGCCCTTCCTCCATGGTGGGAAGGGGAAGTCTTTGCGAGGGAACTGTCTAGACCGTTTCCTATCGAGAGCTCCCCAGAGTGACTGAGAGGCTTTTAAACTAGCCAAAAAAAAAAAAAAAAAAAAAAAGAAAGAAAAAGAAAAAAGAAAAAAGAAAAAAAAAAAGAGAGAATTTTTTTAGGCACCAAGGTGTTTGTCCCTTCAGCATTGCTGCTGGTGACGTTCAGGTCCTTGCATTTCCCTCCAGTCGCACCACACAATCCTTGCTTGGGAGGGACTTTGGAGATCCCCAGCCCCTTCTCCCCGTGGAGCAGCACTGTCACCATCATTAGAGCTGGCTGCCCACGGCTTTGCCAAGCCAAGCCTTGAAAACCTCCAGGGATGGAGATGTTCCCACCAGTCCATCCCAGGGCTGCAGCATCCCCGCTGGGAAGGACCTCCCAGACCTCCTCAGCCTGTGTCCCCTGCTCCTTGTTTTCCCATCTGCCAGCACCACGACCCTGGCCCCACCATCCATCACCTATCTGCCCTGCGAGGAGCTGGAGGATGCTGTTAGGTCCCGTCTTGGCCTTCTCCTCACGAGGCAAAATAAGCTGCAGTGGGGAGCTGCCAAACCTCAGCAGGTTCCCAAGTGTTTGCTGTTGCTCTCCTTTGTCGGGGGTGATCTCTGACTCCGGAGGGTCCCCGTGACCTCTCCTCCCCAGGAACACAGCACAGACTTGCACGGATTTGGTCTGCCACCCCCTGCCCCCGGGGAGCGCAGACATTGTTCGCTGCTCCAGATGTTTCCAATACAAACACTGTGTTCCCTCACTTTGCAAGCCCAGATGTCTTTGGGGTTGTTTTTAACTCGTCCCAAGTGGCAGCCATGCAAAGGGGGCCTGGAGCATCTCCTGCCTGCCCGTCCATCCGAGATGCTGGCAGGTCTCCGGGCTGCTCCTTCCCTGCTCCCCAGCAGGTGTCCGTGGTAAATCCCCGCTCTCCGAAGGCTGCTGGCCACCAGGCTTACACCTCGTGCTTGCTGCGATCTCGGTTCATGTTGCAGTCAGTTTTCAAAGACACTTCAGTCATTTTTTGGCTCTGCTAACCTTCCGTGGCTGTGCATCCTCCGGGCTTGAGCTTCAACACAGCAGGGGCAAACTAGGGGTGTGCTGAAGGATGTAAGGGAAGGGACGTGGGAAGTGATTCAAGGTGCCCTGGGTGCATGAGGGTGCAATGGACCACCATGAGCGTACCTCAGTTTCCCAAAGTGGAGCACCACGGATGTGCCTGGGCCCGATGGGGCTCTGCACCACAGGGAATGCAGGATGTGTCCATGCACCTCCCTGGGCTCCTCACTTAGCACAAAAACCACCAGAGCGAGGAGGGACCTGCAGCACGGAAATGTAACGTTTCCCTGTGTCTAGACCTGCTCCAAAAAATCCCTTAAGGAATTCATCCACCTGGCAGATGGGAACGTGACTTTTATTGTCCTGGGGTAACAGCGCGGTGACAGCTCTGCCTGCGCGAGGATGGAAGCAAGGCAAGTCTGCAGGGTGAGTCACTGCCATCAGCAGGTTAAATAGCATGTGGAGGGAAAAAAAGGACACGCTTGCTGTTACCCATGGACATAGTCTTGTCCGTGGCTACAAGCTGGTCCTTATATTCTGGCGATATCATTTACTCTAATAAAAAATCATTTTCCTTCCCACAAACATTGCCTCTTTCATCATGTCTGCCTCAATAAAGCACACCTTGGTGGAGCCTCGGGATAATTATTGGCTGCCTTATTCCTTCTAACCACCGCTCAATCACACAAGTCACACAATCGATGACAAACACATTCTTAAGTATGGAAGGAGTTTTATTTAAAGCGAAAATATGATTCACCCTCAAATTTTACATTCAGAGTGCTTTAGAACATGAGAATACTTGGTGAACAAAGGAGAACTTTGAGCCAAATTTCCTAGGAATCAAAAAAATAAATTAAAATAATAATAATAATAATAAAAAAAGCCCTTAATACCTTTTTTATTTTATTTTAATTGACACCTCTCAATTGCCCATAAGAAACCTGGTGCATTCAGTCATTCAGTTGCACCCTGGTGATGCAAGCCGAGATGCTCCACGGCAAGAGCACAGGATGCGACGAGCAGCTGGTGGGAGCTGGGCAAGGGAGCGAGCGGGGCTGAGCCGGTCACAAGCCCATCGTGAGTCAGCCTCACCCCAGAACACTGCGGGGACCAGGCAGCAGGAGCAGCACAGCAGAGGGTTGGGAACAGCTCCAGCCCAGGCAGCCCCAGGGGGTTTGCATGGAGGGGATGCTGCAGGATGCGTCCCACCGGGGTTTAACTTTTCTCCGAGGATTTAAGGCGCAAATCGAGAAACATCTGTCGGGAATGATGTATTCAGGGTTTTCATGGGCTCGTGAGGGTTTATACAGATACAGCCCTGAACTCTGCAGCCATATCCAGCCCCGGAGGCTGCAGCTCCCCAAGCGAGGGCCAGAGCCACTCGTTTATTTTTGATGTCCTCGTGATGAGCACGGCACAAGACTGTGAGAAAGGGAGAGGCGGCCCAAGCAGCTGCTGTCCCCGGGGAGACGTGGGGACAGGCACCGGGGCACGGCAGGGAGGCTCGTTCTGCAGATTTGCTTTCCCTGCTCAGGTCCCCAGGGCTGGCCCCAGCGTGGCTGATCATTTTTTGAGGAATGGCTCCAGGAAGAGCCCCGTGCTGCCAGCGGGGCACCTGCAGCAGAGATCTGGGGGCTTTTGTGGTCTCCAGCACCCAAATGTACATTTACTGGACTTTAGATACTTTGGCTAAAGCTCTCACCCCAAGAATATAGAGAAGTCAAAGCTATCTGGCACCAAGAAAGAGCAATGCAAGGCCACCAGCAGCCAGGTCTGGAGTCCTTTTGCAGCATCCAGAAGGACCACAGGCATCGCTGCAGCTACAGCGCACGTTTGGAGAGTGGAGCTCAGGGCATGGCTGCAAGGGGAACCCTCCTGTGTCCTCACGTCCCAGCTGTTTCCACTGGAAGCAACAAAATGACACTGCCAAATTGCACGTAAATCCTCCTGCCCAGACCTTCAAAGGCACTTGGGTGCCTGAGCAGCAGGAGCTAAGCCCTTAAATCC
The DNA here is from genome assembly GCF_011077185.1 of Oxyura jamaicensis. Lineage (NCBI taxonomy): Eukaryota > Metazoa > Chordata > Aves > Anseriformes > Anatidae > Oxyura > Oxyura jamaicensis. The sequence goes on from NC_048915.1 coordinate 1,306,653, forward strand.
TTCTGCAAATCCAGGCTGCAGACTTGTAGGAGCGGGCACTGCCGTGTGCCAGACCCCGCTGCAGACCCCAGAGCACAGCCTGAAGCTTCTCCTGTCCGGAGCACCAGCAGAGACTTTCCAGTGCATAAAAAGCAATTATTAGCACAAATGTGCAGGGACTGAGGTTCCTGCAACGCCCTACTACATTAGCTGCAAAGCATTTTGCACGTTTAGTGTCACTGCCTTACACTAGGACACCTCCGTGCTTTTATGCAAGCCTCCAAACTGACTTATTTCCATTCCTACCTTTTGACTCCTGCACATTCCCCTGTCCAACCTCCTGCAAACTGCAAAAATCACTGAAAACACACAGAGCTGAGCAAAAGCTGGTGCCCACCTCTGGGCATCCCTCCCTCATGGACCTGGCACGCTGCTGTCACACAGCAGCCACCCAAACTCCACCACACACCGGTAGCCCCAGCACGTAGCAGCTCTCCACCAGCTGCCCATCTCCCTCTGTCTGAGCAGCCCCTCTGCAAAATCCCTGGGGTTTTGCCCTGCAGGTGATACAAAGAGCTTTGGGAGGAGGCAGATGCAAGCGGCTGTGTGCGCCCAGCTGCTCCTTCTCATGGCTTAGCAGCATTGCCTTGCTCAGCCCAAGCAGGGAATTGTGCCAAAGAAGTGTGTGCTCAGGTTGGGTCTGACTGCAAGTGTGGGCAGCACCGAGCAGCCAGGGGGGCTCCTGCTCCGTGTGGTGATGGAGAACAGAGGGATGGGATGGGACCAGCCTGCGCCCGGTCCCTTCTCTCCATCCATGAGGACAGAGGGAGGATGGGCTGGCAGGCAGCTCTGTGTACAGTGCAATTCCCTTCAGCTTGTTTGTGTTTTAATCAGATTTCCTCCAAGTCAGCGAAACTGCAACAATTCCCTTTGACTCTGATTCCCAGCACAGAAGCCGTTTGCAGCAGCACGCAGAAGTGGCTCTGCAGATGTTCCCCCGGCGCGACGCGTGCTGCCTGCTGGCCGCGCTGCTCCAGCGAGAGCCCTGCTGGGCGTGATGTTAGGTTATTTATTACTGACCCAAATCGTGCCGATTATTAACGGCCCACCTGCATTCGGAAGCCTGGATGAGGCTGAAGTGCTGGGAAGGGTTGGTCCCATGGGTGTTTGATGCAGGGAGCCGGCTCAGTGCATCCCCACCGCTGTGCCCACTAAATGGCATCTCCATCGTGCGGGTACCGACAGCCCAGGGACTGCTGGGCCCCCCCAAAATGCAACCAACACCTACCCCAGCCTTCAGTGGGACCCCGGTAGGGATGCTACAGGTGTCATGGGACAATTTCCAAGAAGTGTGGAGCAGAAAATCTGCAGCCCAGGGCAGGCTGCCCGGTGCTTGTACTGCCACATCGCCCGGCTGCACCATGGTGCCATTGGAGACCCCTCAGCAACCAGGGCAGGGGGATCTCTGCTTGCTCAATACCGGGGTGAGCAACTTGTTTCTTGCATTGGAATTCACTGCTGTAAGTAGTGGAGAAGAGAGGAAAGTGTTCGCTTGGTGGCATGAAGTCTCCACAGCACCAATGGCCTTGTGACTGCAGCATTACCGGGGGGGTGGCCTTGGGGAGGCTGCTGAGCCCCTGGGGACGTGGGGAGCTGCACGGCCCCGGCTGCAGGGGCAGAAGGGGATGAGTCAGAGAGCAAAAGAGAAGGGAGCTTCTGAAAAACCCTGCTTGTAACAAGGAGTTAAAAAAAAAAAAAAAAAAAAAAAAAAAAAAAAAGCCCCAAATCTCCCCCCAGTGCACCCAAGAAAACCCCATGGAGGAGGGTGACGTCGGCTGTCCGTCTGTCCTTCCCCAGCTCCCGTCAGCGTGGACGCGCGGCAGCACCCGGGGCTCCCAGCACGGCCATCTGGAGCAGCCCTACGTGCCGGGCGGCAGGGGATGCTCCCGGGGCTGGGCTTTCTCCAGGACCTGGAACCAGCCCAGGCTTTGCTAGGCTGGGACGTGACGCCTTGCCTCGGCGGCATTTTGGGTGGAGGGAAGCCAAAAAGAAAGTAGGGGAAAAAAAACTGCAAATGGGACCCAGCTGAAAGATAGAGGCAAAGGTGCAAGCGTCTATCGGAGCAAATGTTTCCACTCATTGCTCAGCCCCACTGGAATCTTTGGAGCCTGGGGGGGGCTCAGCCCCTCTTTCTCGAGCCAAATGATGCTGTGCTCAGCCCTGGGCTGGAGGGGATGCTCGTGGCCCCCATCCAAACACAGATAACATAGATCATACTAGAAAGAAAAGAACAACAGTGGTGCTGTGCGGCTTGGAGGAAAGAAATCCCAAAAGGAGCATTGGAGAGAGACAGGGAGCCCCGGGACAGGGAAAGCAAACGTCCTAATAGCTCTTGCAGTGCTTGTTTCTGCTGCCTCCTGCCACCAAGAGGGGATGAAGGATGTGTGCTGTGTGATGAGCAATGTGGGGTGACACCAGGGTGCTGCCTGCAGGGTGTCCCATACGTGCTCCCCACCCGACTGCTGCATGGGGAATGGGGGGCTGCAGAGTCCAGGCAAGCTCATCACCCCCTTGTTGTGGGTGCACCCCTCTGTGCTGTCTGAGAAGGGATTTGAGTTCATCCAGGGCTGACCGCATGTCTCTAGACCTGGAGTTAACTCGAGTTTGGGATCTGGAAAGCCTCACCCTGGCATTGTCCCCACCAGTGCAGCCCCAGCACCAGCGAAGGCACCAGCAGGGTGTGAGCACAGCACTTGGGGTGGGATTGTCCAGGCACTCGGGAGACAGGCTGGAGGGATGGAGAAGCTCAGCCCAGCCTCACCGAAAGGGGTGGCTATGGGCTGGGGACCTGCAGAGGGACATCGTGTCCCAGTGCCACCAGCCTGGGAGCTTTTGGAAAACCATGAGCTGGAAACAGCGAGTGGCTCAGGACATGCCAGCGGGTCCCTGGGGACTCCTGATGATCTCTTTTTTTTTTTTTTCTGGTTGGTTGGGATTTTTGGGGGGGAGGGGGTGCTTTTTTTTTTTTCCCTTTTTCCCCCCAAATCACCTGCAAAGCTGCAGCAACTCGTTTGTGTTACAGGAGCCTGTGCTGGAACGAGGTTAGCTGGGGCGAGGTGGCTCTGCTGCCTTAGGGAGCTGCAGGAGACACAGCCTGTTCCCGCTCACATCACGGTATTTATAGATACAGATGTTTCTCTAGCAGCAGGGTTCAAGCGCGATTTTTTTTCCCCTGTCTTCCTTCTCATCTCTCCTCTGCTCTTCAGCAGTGCTGGAGGTGGAGAGAGCAGCACGGGGATGGCTGGGGGCAAATGCAGCCTGAGCAGCCCCAGAAGCACGCGGGCTGCTGCTGGGTCCAAAATCTCTCCTTTTTGCATAGAAAAAAAAAAAAAAAAAAAAAAATCTGATGCCATAGCAAAAATGGGCTCTGCTATGGAATGCAGACCCCACCATCCTCACCACCACTTCTCATCCCCAAGGCCAGCGAAGGAGCTGTGATTTAACAACTCCCTGGGTCCATCCTCCTGCTGCCTTCACCCCACACTTCCCTGGCTGCTCAGCCGGGTCGGTTTGGTTGGGATTCCTGGGAGACAGGAAAGATGCCCTGAAACAAATCCCCACCCTGGGGGTGCAGGGCTGATGAAGCTGCCTCTGAGTGGGAGGGAGAGCGTTTGTTGGGAGGCTGGGCAATGGCTCTGCTGCACAATTAATTATACATGCTCTGCGGTCCGTCTGGGAGGCATTAATGGCTCCAGATGCGGATCATGGGGCTCTGCGTGGCAGTGTAAACACGCTGGAAGTCCAATTTGGATTTCCCCGGGTGCCTCATTTAAATGAATTATGTAAACGCTTTCCCCTCCTCTTCTGAGCAAAAGCCAGTCCGGCTGCTGCCTGATGTGTTAATCCCATGAATAAAATAAAAACAAGAGAAACTGTGCATTAAAGAGAATAAACTGATGGGGGGGGAGGGGCTCTGCTTGGGACCCCCAGCCCCGGGCCTGGCGTTCCCCTCTGCCAGCCACCTGAGGGCTGCAGGAGATGCCACCAAGGTCCTGGACCCCTCGGTGTCCCACAGGGCTCCAGAAGGGTGACATGCCCTGTGGGACTTAGCCTACACCCATCTCTGTTTTATTTAATTCCATTTGATTTGGCAAGGCAGCCATCACCTTTGAGCTTTTCCTCAATTTCCGACGTTGCCCTGGGCAAAGCAGGGCCTGATCCTGCCCAGCCTGGGGCTGGAGTGCAGGATGGGCAAGGGGCTGGACCTGGGCACTTTCTGAAATACCCCATAAAGACATCAGGGAGCCGACAGTGTCCATATTCTGATCAATACTGGATAGGGGTGAAATGAAACAAATCTCGTGGCAGCACCTTGTGCAGTTCTGACCTTCCCGAGAGGAGTCACGGGAATGGCCAACAGACACGGGGTTATTCCCGCAGCTTCACGCTAGAGCTGTTTGGATCCAGCTGGAGAGCTGGAAAAAAAAAAGAACAAGGATTTCTTCTTTCAGAGAAAATCCCCAGGATGAGGCATCCTGGCTGTAGCAGGAGACGTGCTGCTGGCCGGGGGCTGGCACAGGCGGCCTGTCCCTGCGTCACCTCCAGCTGCAGCAGGTTTGGCTCTCCTGCACGGTGGGACATGCAGGCAGCAAACCCTACAGAGAAGGGCTGAGAAGGGCCCTGCAGGCCGTGGGGACCACGCTGTGTGGGCAAGTGTCACTTGCCTAAGGTGTGCTAGGAGACATAGGCAGGTGCTGGCCGCTCCAAGGCTTGTCACAGCTCTGCAGAGCTCCTCGGGAGCTGCTCTGCTCACACACCCACCCCGGGTCTCCCAGAGGGGGCTGCAGGAAGGTTGCAAATGGGGGTTGCAAGGTACAGGGTGCAAAGAGAATGGTGGTGGAGGGTGAAGGCTGCAGGACGGGATGCAGGGTGTAGGGTGCAGGAGGGAGGGTGGACGGTGCAGGGTTCACGATGCAGACCAGCGTGTGCAGGACGTAGGACGCAGACTGAAGGGCGCAGGGTGCAGGATGAAGGGTGCAGCACGCACAAGACATGAGGACGGTTAAAGGGCATAGGATGCAGCGTGTAGGGTGCAAGGTGCGGGATGAACGAAGAGGGCTGTAAGGTGCTGGGCGGATGGTAAGGGCGCAGGATGCAGGGCGTAGAACGAAGGGTGCAGGACTTAGGTTGCAGCATGCAGGATGAAGGGACACGCCACGCAGGACAGGACGGGACACAGCACGCACGATGGAGGAGGACACACGATGCAGGGCAGGACAGGACAGGACGCGGCACGCCGGACACGCGGCACCCCCCGCAGCACTGCGCAGGACGCGCCCTGCAGCGCGTGCCTCCAGCACCACCTCGTGGCTGCCGTCGGGACCCGCCTGAGCCGCACGGCCCGGCCCCCCCCCCGCCCCTCCCCGCCCCCCCGGCCCCCCCCTACCCCCCCCCCCGCCCCCCGGCCCCTCCTGCTCCTTCCCTCCCCTCCCCCGGCCCGGTCCAGCCTCGGTGCTGAGGAGGGAAGCAGCCGGGAGCGGCCCCCGGGGCACAGCCCCCCCTCCCCCGTCCCCAGGGCCCCCCCAGGGCGCACCCCTGAACGGGGGGGTCCCCGCCGTGCTGCACACCCCCTCCTGCTGTGCACCCAGATCTGCCCGTGCCCCCCCCAGCCCCGGTCTCCGGGAGGAAGCAGGGTGCAGGGTGGAGGATGCGGGGTGCAGGGTGGATGCGGGGTGCAGGGTGCAGACTGAGGGGTGCAGGGTGTAACATGAAGGGTGCAGCAGGCAGAAGCACAGCACATGCTGTACCCCACCATGCCCCCCAACCATGGTGCACACCATTTCCATCCTGGGGTGCCCCTGCTGTCGGGTGCTGTGATTAGGGCTCGGGGTGCCCCCCTACCACAAGTCACCCTGCCCCAAAATGCTGCTCCCCTGCTTGCACGCACACTGTGCCCTCAGCCCAGCGCTGGGTCCATACCCTCTGTGCCCCAGAAAGCCCCACAGAAGAGCCCAGAAGGACAAAGATGCCTTTTTCTTTTCTTTTTTTTTTCCAAACAAGACTTTATTGAGGAGGCAGGGAGAGCCCTGGGGGAGTCGGCCGACCCTCCAAGGCTGGGGGGGACGCAGGGGGCACGCAGCCCCCAGCTTGGCTTTCCTCCAGGCTGGCTGGGGAAGCAGCAGAGGCTGGTGGCCGGGTCCCGTCTCCTCGTCACGGCTGGTCCCCAAAGCCCCTGCAGAAGGCACCGCGGTCCCAGGGCATCAAGCAAGAGGAGAGCAGCTCGGGCAAACCCAACCCTCCAAAGGCTGAGGAGGGCGGCTGGAGGCACCGCTGAAGGCACGAGGCAAGCACGGGCAGCGTAACAGCGGTACAGACGGCCTTAGGGAAGCCCCAGCCCTCTCGCTGACTGTCCCTGCTTGGCACTTTATCCCTTTTAAGTTAAGACTGAAAACCTGCAAGAAGGCACAACCCACGTGCAAAACTCGAGGCTGGGGCCGAGGCGGAGCTGGGGCTGCCCCCGGCGTTGGGGGGGTGATGCCCGCAGCCGCCTCAGCTGAAGTCCCGGTCTGGCAGCACCAGCGGAGCCACCAGCGTCCAGGCATAGAGTAGGAGCCCGGCCCAGCTGGAGCAGATCTTCACCCACACGGCCGTCCAGGGGCTGCTCAGCACCCGCAGGCTGTCGTCGGGCCTGAAAGGGCAAGAGGGTGGCACCCGTCACCGCGCCGCGCTGGCACCCTCCAGCCCCGAGGTCCCCAGCCATGCGCTGGGGGATGCAGCCCCGGTGCTGCAGCCTGGGACACGCCAGGGCTGGCACCCGGCTCCCCCAGGTCCCCAGGGTGCAGCAGGGATGCTGCAAGGACGGGGGGGGATGCTGCAAGTGGGTACCCAGCGAACTCACACCCAGAGCACATCCATAGGGTGCTCAGCCATCTCCAAATAATTAACCCTGATTGGGATGCCCGTGAAGTTTGCTCGCCCGTGGACCCATCCCCAGCAGCCGTGCCCAGCCCAAGTACGAGGAGGACCCCAAGAAGGGGTGATCAGAGGGGGGGAACGCCCCCGGGGGTGCTGCCCACCTGTACCAGTTGGTGAGCGTCATCATGATGTAGAGGGCGGCGAGGAGGAGGCAGAGGTGGAAGAAGCTGTAGCTGTAGGTGACGCCATCCTGCTCGTTGTCATAGGCATGGTGCAACCCACTCTCTGCTGCTGCATCCCCAGCACTCGCCCCGGCCCCGCTCTCCTCCGTCAGCATCATCTTGTTGACCTGTGTGTGGTCCGAGGAGCGGATGCTGCAGACGGACAGACAGACAGACAGATCAGGGGGACTGTGCCCTGGTATGGGGATGCCCCACAGCGGTGTCCCTCAGGTGGCAGGGCAGTCTGGGGGGACGTGGCTCCTGACACCCTAAAAGCTGCAGCACCAATTCCCCTAAAATCCTCCCGGTGCCTCTGGGCAAGCAGAGGGGCCCAGCGCGCCACATCCTTACCTGATGAAGAGGGTGCAGAGGATGAAGATCACCAGCCCCACGATGCTCGGGGCGTCCCACCACGTTGTCAGTGGCTGGGCAGCTGGTGCCAAGCCGGTGCTGTTCCTCAGCAGCAGCGTGGGGTTACAGTCCTGGTCTGGGGGGGCACACGGGGGGGTCAGTGCCTGTCCCCCGCCCCCCCCCCCCCCCCCCCCCCCCCCGAGCAGCAAGCCTGAGGACGCGCTGTGCTTACTGGGGACGTTGGCCAGGGCAGACCAGGTGATGAAGACGGTGTAGAGGGTGATGAGGGACGCCTGCAGCAGCCCCGAGTGCGGCTGGGCATCCTGCGAACACATCGGGGACGCTCAGGGCTCGTCCCAGGACAAGGGGAGGTGGCAGGACCACCAGCCTCCCGGTCCCCCCGCCGCCTCACCTGGATTTTGGGCAGGATGGACATGGCCGAGACGATGACGCAGAGGATGAGGTTGATGCTGATGAGGACCTTGCCCTCCGTGCAGCCCTGGGGCTTGGTGTAGTAAACATAGAGCAAGGCGATGGCCGCAATGGAGGCAGCGTACAAGATGAAGGTGACAGCGCAAAGGGCTGGGGGAGGAAGGAAAAAAGGAAGGGGGCTGGAGCAGAGCCCCGGCCATCGCCGCAGGGCAGTGCCCAGCCCCAGGATGAGGTCCCTGGGGCAGCAGGGCACAAGGCGCAGCCGCACCGACCTGCGTACCAGCCCTTGGCGCTGCCCTCGCCCGCGTTGCGCAGCCACAGCTGGCTCCAGGAGTGGGCGAAGTCGATGAGGAGGATGAGCTGGATGAGGATGAAGAGGAAGGAGCCGACCACACCGAAGTAGAACCAGACTTGGGTGGCGGGAGGAAGAGAGGAAGACGTTAGCAAGGCAAACGTGTCAGTGCTGGGTGCATCAGGGCAGCACCCAGCGCCAGGACACAGGGACACGGAGGGCAGGATGGTGCAGACCCCATGGCCCCCCCCACCACCCACATGCAGCCCCTCACCTGAGGTGAAGGAGCCGTCAGGGATGTAGAAGGCCCCCACCGTGAGCCCCACCAGCACCATGAACTTCAAGAGCCAGAAGCTGCAGGAGGGGAGGGGAGGCAAGGTCAGCAAACAGGAACCATCGCCCCTGGGAGTGAACCCCCGGTGGCTCCTAAAACACTGGGGCAGGGGCTCTGCTGCACCCCCAAAACCACCATCCCCAGGAAAACACGCTCAGGGGCCGCTCAGCTGCTTGTGCAGGAGCCAGGGTCCAGGCATCCCCCAGAAGGGAGTGGGATCCCAAATTTCCCAGCACGTTGCACCTGCAGGTACATGCAGCACTGGAGGGTACAACAATCCCCACAAGTGTCACATTCAACCCAAAACCTGAGAGCGAGCTCAAACTGCCTTTCTGCTTTATCCCCCCCTTCCCCATGAACAGAATGGGGACAAAAAGGGCAAAAAAAAAATAAATGGGTTCCTCACAAACGTGCTTCGAGCCACGCGTGGGGGCTCGCTCACCCGTTCTGCACGGCGGCTCGCGGGTCCTTGCTGCTGCGCACGCACACCATGAGCACGGCGAAGAGGAAGAAGAAGGAGGCGGCGGCGAAGCCCATGCGGTACACGGCCTTGTGGCCCAGGAAGCCGCTGCAGTCAGCGTGGACTTGGACCCCCAGCACCGAGCCGCTGCCCTCGCAGAAGCCGGGGAGCTGCAGGGGTGAGGAGATGAGGAGTGAGCGCCCCGGCTGCTCCCCGAGCACCCCGCACCCTCACCTGGCCAGCAAGAGGGAGGCACAACTGGGGACATCGGCGGGGTGACCCTGCCAAGGCCACCCTGCGGGGCACTGGGAAGCTGGGGTGAAATGGCATTTCCCAAAAGGTCCCAAACTGGGATGTAGGAAACATTTTGGGCAGACCGCTGGGAAATACTGATATTGCAGGGATTTATCCCACTGCACTGTGATCTCCGTGGAAAGCCGGGGTCAGTGACACCCTCTCCTGGCGATATGCTTTGAAAAAAGCATCAAAAGCAACATCACGCCCCAAAACATCAATTTTTAATTCAGCCTCACGTACCCAGCCCACGCTGAACCCCTTCCCCAGCATGATCGAGTCCAGCCACCTCCGCAAGGGCAGCAGGAGTTACCTTGTGCAGCTCCTTCTCCACGCCGGGGATGATCATGATGATGGAGACGAGGGTGCAGAGGAAGAGGAAGAAGGTGAAGAGGAGGCGGGAGACAGTGGAGTTCCTGGCCGAGGGGCAGCAGCCGCAGAGCAGGCATGATGCGGGGCCGCACAGGCAGGACACCTGCAACGAGAGCGGGGGGGGCATGGGAAGGGGGGGGAGCCTTTTCGACCTAGTAGGGAATGGGGAAAAAAATCCCATACCAGCAGCATGGGGGAGCCAGCTAGTTCTGCCAGCTCTCCCTGCAGGCCGTGCTGCTAAACGCATTTTACAGGTGGGAAAACTGAGGCACAGCATCCTCAGCAGTCCACGGCGGTTTCTGGTGTCCCAAATCCCCAGCTCCATGGTGACAGAAGCACTCGGGAGATGCTGTTTGCATCCCTGCAGATGGTCTGAGCCAAGTTTGACTCTACCGCTCCTTGAAATGTTCCCACTGGGTATTCACCTGCTTATTTAATGCCTACAAGGTTTGGGAGTACCCTGAGCAGCAATCATGGCCCTTAAAGGAAGAATAGCCGAGGGGTTTTACATGAAGTTGGGCTGAATGCTGGACAGGGGGCAGGAGGGCAGGATACGGCCAGCAGCCAGCCCTGGCCACCACGTCCTGGTCCGGATGTGACCGATCAGGACAGGGACAACTTCCAGCCCTTCATCATCTCCGTGGAGCCACCCATCTGCAGGGCCACGTCCAAACCCCCCATTTCCCAGAAGGGCATAAAGTTAGTGAATAACCAACGTAAGAAACGGCTCAAGAAACATTTCTGAACCCTTAACCCACTCGTAGCAAAAGGTCCCGTGCTAAGCATCTATCGCACTGGCTGGTCCTCACCAAACTGCCTTCCCTCTATCTACAAGTAACTTCATCGATTGATTTTGCTTTCGACACTTCTCTTCTTCCCCTCGAGCAGCTCTTTCTGCCCTGCACTTGAGGGGCCTCAGCCGGCCACAGGCCTGCAGACACTGGAAGGGCTCAGCTCCCTCCTGTAACGGGGATGTGCGCGTTGTGCGCTCATTGCTACCCAGAAAAGGCTACACACTTCCTTAATTATGCCCAGCAATCGATGTTGATTAGATACCTGTCCATATCAACTAAAACGCACATCCCTCTAACCTAAAATTCGTGGGGAAAAAAACAGAGATGGTAGAAAAGAAACACAGCTTTTCGGGTGGCTGTGCAAGGACATCAAACACGCAGCTCCCTCCTCAGATGCAGGAGCGTGGAGGTTCCCAGCGCTCACTGTGACACCCCAAAATCACCAGAGGAAGCTTTGAAACTATTTTTGAAACCTTGGCACGTCACTGCTCGAGCAAAATCAGCTCCTCCCTGATGTGTTCCCCTTTACAGCATCCAGCCCAGCCAGAGGCTGTGCTGAGCAGGCGAGAGGAGCTCACCTTTCCTCAGGGACCATGACGGAGCTGCTCAAGGGACATCACTTCATGCTTTTGACTTGATAACGTTAAAAAGGAGCCTTTGATTCGAGATTACTTCCTTGCAGGCTCATTAAGTGCACCATTTGCACAAGAATGCATTTAAAATGTGTCGGTGTTACCGGATGTAAGCTTCAAATTGAAAAAATAATTAAAAAAAAAAAAAAAAAAAAAAAAAAAAAAAAAAGGAAATGGCCACTGAAAACAGCCTGAAAAATCGTGAGGTTTGCCATTTGGTGGCCGAATCTGGGGGTTCAGCCCCCTGCTGCCGTCACTTCCCACCGTTGGGGCTGTTCAGGCTTTGTGGCTGCAGGGTGACCACGGCACGCATGGCAAGATGTGCACAGGCATCACAGCACAACCCACAGCCTGTGCAGAGCCTCGTCCCCAGCACCCACAGCCTTCTGCTTAACAGAGAAATGAGGCAACAAGGGCTTGGTTAGAGTCGGACAAAAGAGGGAGAGACATGGGCTGGGCACGGCCAGGAGATGTGCTTACACATGGGAACACTCCCGCATGGCACCCCACACTCCAGCACCTGCAGGAGGCACGACCCCGGGCATCCCACATTCCCTGGGACACCGTGCTGCAGGTACGAGGCGCTGGGGAGCCCACGTCCCCCTGGAGCTTTCCATCATCGTAGAACCTTTGAACTTGGAAAAGACCTCTAAGATCACCAGGTCCAACCAGAGCTGGACTTTAGGGTAGGCTCTTACAGGACACGCTCCGTGGCCTCATTTCAGGTTTTATGGCACGGGGAGGCACCACCCAGCGTAACGGGGCAGGGCAGTAACCTGAGAGCCCCACGTCACCACGAGGCCCTTCGCCGCTGGGGACCTGCCTACCAACTGCCCTTCTGGAGCACCTTTGCAAGGGAAGTGGCAGCTCTTGATTTCAGCCTTCTCCTTTGTTTTTCTTGAGCAAGTGAGTGGAAAATAGGCAAGAGAAGCTGCCTGTAGGAACACAGCACTGGAAGCCCCCCATTGCACCTCCCCAGTGGGCTTTGTGGGATGCCCACGAGTACGAAGGTGGATCCAGCAGGACGGAAAAAGCAAACGAAGGGAAGCGACCCACAAACGCGGTGGACTGACGAGGAAGCGTCAGGTTTCAGCTGCCGCAGATTAAAGATTAATCCCTCCGGTTTCACTATCGACATCCTCACAAAATACGGCTCCCCGCCAGAACGGCAGCTGGGGGAGCAGTCGGTGCAGAACGGGCACCGTTTACACAGCCCAAACCCAACAGCAACCCAGCACCACCCCCTCCTGCAGGCTGCCCTCGCCCCCACACCCCTGAGGATGCAGAGACTGAGTCAACCAAAAGCAACGCCAAGCAGCCAGTCATCACCTAATGAGCTGGCAAATTAATCAGTACCAAAGGCAACGAGGTCAGCGCAGGCTGGGGAGGTGGGAACCCCTGGGCACCAGGTCCCAGCATCGCCCCCCCAGCCAGGCGAAATGCAGGGGCCTGACCCTACACAGGGCCTATAAGTGACTCTACGCTGGGCCAAAATGTTTTTTTTTTTTCGGGGGGGAAACCATCCAGAATTATGTCAACACCCTCCACAGCCCTGCCCCAGAGTAACTCCTGGCTTTTCCGATACCACCAACGGGGCCAAGTGAAACCCTCAGAACTTCGAGGCCGAGTTGCGAAAGCGGCCCTGTCCCCGTCCCCAGCCAGGCGGGGAGGTTTCGGGGACCTGCCCCAGCCCGTGCCCAGGAAGGCAGCGCCGGGCGCACGTCACCGGGCACAGCACCGGCAGCACCCACCTGCGTCACCAGGCACAACACCGGGCACGGCACCCGCACAGAGCCCCCCTCCCAGCCCCTGGTTCACAGGAAGGGTGCTGGGATGGCACAGGGGGGTGTCAGCCCCTGCTTCCCACCCCAGGTGTATCGGGGCAGGGTGTGAGCCCCCCTCCTGGGATGCCCTGGGAGCCCAGGATACCCCAAGTCCTCCCCGGAGCTGGGCGCAGGGGCAGGACCCTGATTTCCCTCAGCGCTGTAAGAAGAGTGCCCCAGCTCCCCACAGCCCCCCCAGGTGCATGGGACACACCCCCGGGGGGTGCCCTGGTACTACGGGATCCCCCTGAGCACGACATTCATGAGCTCCACGTGTCCCTGGGACGAACCCCATGGGGCTGCCTTAAACACCCCTGGGTGAAGGGAGCCCCCTGGCCACGGGTATCCCCTGCTTCCCCCGGGGACAGAGGGGGGCACCCCCCGAGGGTCCCCTACAACCCCCAGGGGTCCCCTCCAAACCCCCGGGGGTCCCCTGCTTTCCCCGGGTACAAAGGGGGGCACCCTCCGGGGGGGGTCCCGCGCATTCCCCCGGGGGGTCCCCTGCGCTCCCCCCGCTTCCCCTCCCCCGTGCCGTGCCTCCTGTGCCCCCTGCCCCCCCCACCGAACTGCACCGGGGCGCATCCCCAGGGTGCCCCCAAACCGCCCCCCCCGGGTGCCCCCAGCGCTCCCCAGGACCCCCTCCCGTCCCGTCCCGGAGCCGAACCCGGTGCCGCTGCGGCTCGGAACCGGTTCGGCTCCGGTTCCCCGGCACTCACGCAGCTCAGCACGGAGCAGACCCCCAGGCAGGCCCCCATCGTGCGCCCCCGGCTCCCCGGCCCCGGCGCGGCGCCTCCCCGGGGCGGGCCCGAGTCTGCGGGGCGGGGGCAGCGGCGGGGCGGGCCCGGGACGGGGCTACGGGCACGGGGAGGGGGGGGGGGGGGCGGGGGGGGGCCCCCCGGGCCGGGCGGGGGGGGGGGACCCGGGGTGGGTGGGGGGGGGGGTGCGGGGGGGGGGATCTGGAGAGTAAGGGGGGCCGGAGGATGTCCCAGGTACGGGAGCGGGGTGGGAATCGGGGTGTGGAGTGGGAATGTGGAGGTGGGAAGGGAGGTGTCAGGGGGGGGGGGGTGGGGGGGGTGGGGTGGGGTGGGTGGGATGGGGGGGGTGGGAGGGGTGGGATGGGATGGGTAGGGTAGGATAGGATAGGATACGATTAATTTAATAGAATAAGCACAAGAATAACAGACTAGACTAGACTAGAACAGTTCTGGTTGGAAAGGATCTACAGCGATCAAGTCCCACTGCCAGACTCCTGCTGAAGCTGAAGCACAGCCCCCTCTCTAGGAAGCCTGTTCCCGCGTCTGACAACCGGGAAAGTTTTCCCTAACTGTGCTGGGTCTGGCTGGGATGGAGCCCTGCTATCACCGCTGCTGTGCCTGCTGCTGAGCAGTGCTGGCACCGCACCAGGACGCCCTCCGACCCCCCAGAGGCAGCAGGCTGGGGGTGGGCAAGAGGGGAGGAAGGAACATCACCAGGGCAGCTGCCCTAAACCCACCAAAGGGATATCCCATACCATGTGGGGTCACAGTCTGCAATAAGAGGTGGAAAAAGGAAGCAGAGGGGAGGGGTGGGCTCTTGTGAAAACGTCTGTCCTCCCGAACAACGGCTACGTGCCTGGAGGCCCTGCTTCAAGGATGTGGTCAAGCATCAGTTGTTGGTGGGAGGTAGAGAGATTTCTTTCCTCTGTGCTTCCACATGGTCTTTGCTTTTCTTTCTTTTTTTTCCCCCTTTTTCCATTTTCCTTTTCCCTTCAGTTAAATTATTTAATTAATAATATTTTCCCCTTGATGATTATTTTTCCTTTAATTAAATGATCTCAACCCGTGAGTCGTTTCTTTCCTTTTCTTCTTCCCCTCCTCTTCTGAGGAGGGGCAGTGACAGAGCGGTAGCGGTGGCGTTCAGCTGCCTACCGCAGGACAACCACCACACCGGTGTCGGGTCCAAGCATCCCCCAGGGAGGGTGAGCACCTCCCCTCGCCGCTTCCCCTCTGTAATGAGGACACCCCTCGGCCTCCAGTTCTCCAAACCAGACCAACCCAGTGTCCCCAGCCTCTCCTCGCAGGACGTGCCCTCCAGCCAGCTTTGTTGCCCTTCTCTGAACATGGTTGGGGAACTTAAAATCCTTTTTACATCATGGTGCTCACCCCAGGGGCCAGGGCGATGCAGCTCGTGGGGAAGGGCTCAGGTCCTCAGACACGGCTCTGAACCAGGAGCTTTTCCTCTGCACGTACCCTAACCAGGAGGTATTTTGGGTTTATTTGCTGTGATTTGGGACACATTGGAAGCTCCAAGTCAGGTCCCACCCACGTCTTGTCTCTGGAGCAGCTGATGCTGCTGGGGAGGGCCTGGGCTCTCCTGGTGTATGGCTTCAGGAGAGAAATTAATGACACACTGTGATTTTTAACCGTGGGGTGTCTCCTGCGCGGTGAGATGTGCCCCTGCCACGAGCTGCCAATGGAAGACACGGGGTCGGCAACTGCTGCTCCCAGCCACCGGGTCCAGCATCACGCGTCCCAGCCCCAGCACAGCCCCCAGCTCCAGCACGCTTTTCCCTGCCCTCCCTGCTCCAGACACAGAGGAGGGTTCAGTCTGCAGGCTGGCTAATGCGCCCTGCAGGAGCCATCCTCTGCCCATCTTCCTCTTCTCCCCCTGCCACCCAGCTCACCTGGGACAGAAACAGCCCCCAGGTGCGGAGAGCTGGGAGATGTGGACGTGCCAGCAGGGCTGGGGGATGAAATTCAATTTTCAAGACGAAATTCATTGCAAAAAGGGCTGTGACCCAAGCAGGAGCTTCTCAAAGGGCTGGGGGTGAGGTGTGAGGGGCTCGACAGAGCCGGGGCACCGGGAGCAGCAGCGGGGCGATGCCGATGCCCTCCGGGAGCTGCGGCTCCGCTCCTGGCACACATAATTCAGGGGCTGGGACCAACCTGGCTGCACCAGCCCACTTCCAGGCCCCAAATGCAGGCAGTGCAGAAGGTAGGGCGGCCTGCAGCAGGATCAGGGCCAGGCACCCACCGTGCCCTCGGTGTCCTTGAGGAAGAGGAGGGCGGCGGGAGCCTGCAGGGAGGGCGCGGCTCGGCCTCTGCCCACGGCCGGAGCTTGCCCGAGCCCCTCGGGTCCCCAGGAGCTGCCAGCGGGATCCCGGCGCGCAGCAGAAATCCCACGCGTGTCCTTTCCCTGTCCCTGTCCCCACTGTCCCCTCCGTCCCCTCGGCCGGTGCCGCCAGGTGGCAGTGCCGGGATGGGCTGGGTGCGCTCAGCTCCCGGCCCTGCCGTCCCGGGGTGATGTCCCCATGTCCCTGCCACCACCACCCCCAGCACCAGCAGGTCCCAGCCCCCGGCTGCGTAGAGGGGTAGCGCTCCCCACGCGTGTCCCAGCACCGAAGGGGCTCCCCCTGCCACCGCCACCGACCCCGTGCCACCTGCCCCTTGCTGTCCCCATCCCCAAAGGTCCCACTGGCTTTATGTCCCGTGGGACAGGGTTGCTGTCCCACTTGCATGGGGGCATTTGGGTCTGGGGGTGGCACCAGGGTGGCTGCGGAGGGACCGGGCTCTGCTCCAGGGATGTCCTCCCGGGGGGGGGGGGGGACCTGGGTGGAAAACAGACGGCCTCGTGTGACAGTAACTGGGACAATACCAGCTTAGCCGTGGGCGCAGCCAGAAGGGTTCCTGCTGAGCCTGAGCGATGCTATTCACGGATAAACCTACATTACAGTAATTAATAATAATTAATAATCCAGTCCGTATTTGGAATAAAAAAGCTCAACCCATCAAATACTTTTCCTCCAGAGCATCACCTAGCGCAGGCGTGACACAAGCAGGGACATTCTGGGGAGATGGGGGTTGATGCCCATGTCCCTGGGGCTCCATGGGAGCTGGTCCCACCCCTGGATGAGGTTCTGGGGCACCCAGGACCCTCAGGTCTGCCCCAGGCCACCACCAAGCACGTCACAGCCTCATGGTTTGGGTGCTTCAGGGAAGTGCTCGAGACCTCGGGGTGCTGCTCATCCACACGGGGAGGTGATGGGGGTCCCCAGGTTCCCCCCTGCCCTTCCTGGGGCCAGGCAAGGAGGAGAAGAACGAAGCTGCCCCCGCTCCCTGCAGGGAGATGTCTCATCCATGCTGCCCCTCTTGGAGGCCTCCAGGAGGGGACAAGCACAAAGCCAGCCTGGGATGGGAAGGGCAAATGCCAAAGTCCCGAAACTGAAGCATCTCCCCCCTTGCCTAAGGACGCCGTTGAGTCGGGGAATTAGTTTTGCGCTAAGCTCTTGTGTAATGAGCAGACACGGGACTGGGGATGGGTGATTGCAGGGCCTTTAATTACGGGCAGAGGCAGCATGCTCAGCGTCACGGGAGCCAGGATTCAAACCCAGTGGATAAAAAGGGAAGGGTTGGGCCGCAGGGCTGCTTCCCATCAGGAACAATTTCAGGGTGGCCACCACCAGCCTGCAAAGCCTTCTGCACCCGAGCTCCTGCTTTGTCACTTGGGTTGACCACGACCCTCCCATCCTGCAGCCCACGGCCCTCAACAGAAGCCCGCAGCCAAGCACACCTTCAGCAGCCTGGACCTTGAGGGATTTAAGGCAATTTGGGATGCCTTAAAGGCCAGTGGGGCTGCCACGGCTGCTGCTTTCAGTAAGAAAAGCTACAGACCACCACCAAACCTAGTGCTCATCACCCAACGGGCTGTGAGCCTCTCCCCAAAGCCTCTCCCAGACAGGAAAGCAAAGGACCAAGAATTTCTGGCCACCCCCTGCCCTTGAGGCTTGATTCAGCTCGTGCTCGCAGGGCTCCCAGCTGCCTTCACATTTCGCTGCCAAGTCAGGGCGGATGCCGCCTGTCCTCACTGCGGTGGCCAGATGCGGGGCCGGTGATGGGTTGGAGCATCATGTAGGAGCTGCTGCACCATCACAGCGACTGCTGGCTCTCCTACGGGGAGGAAAATCTGGGGAGGTTAGGCTCCACGATCAGCTAAATTGCATCTCCAAGGCCCCAGGATCCAAATCGACAGAGGTGGAGGGGCAGGGAGGTGGCGGAGCAGGCAGTGGGGTGAGGGCGCAACCTGAAGGTGCCCGAGCTCCACCTGGCAGGAGGACGTGGTTCTTTTTTTGCGGCCATAACTCCGTTTTTGAGACATTTTCAGCTCCTGCCAGCCCCAGCTCACCCCAGCTCCAGGTCTGAGCATTGCTTTCCCAGGATGTCTTCCCAAAATCCGGAACAGATCCCCCCAGCTCCCCACGTGCTTTTCCCACCCCAGCACGCGGGGCTCTGTGCACCACCACAGGCCGGTCCCACAGGTGCCGGGGTGTCCCCAGTGCCACCAGGTGTCCCTGCAAGTGTGGCCCAGCCAGGGCATGCAGGGGGTGTGCCTGTGAAAAGCTGTGCGCACCGTGAGCCATTTCCTAGACTGCTCATTTTCGGATTTAATGATTATTCCTTTTGGAGAAATGTCTAATGAGCCATGGGGATCCAATTAGATTTCTCTAGTCAGCATTTTGCCTCGTTCCTTTCTGTTTAAAGGAAGAAAAAGGAAAAAAAAAATAAAGAACAGCAGCACCAACGTGGAGACAATTAGATCAGTGTCTTCTTAACGAGTCCATGGCTCCAGTGGAAGCAGCTGGCTGGGAGCAGAGGCAGAAACCAGGCTGCACCCACGCAGGAGGGGGCCAAGGGGCTGCTCCACCCCACATCCACCCCTCAGCAGACCCCACGCCATCCCCACGTCTTCTTTCCATGGCACAGGACAGCAGCAAGCCCATGGGTGCCATGGGGCTTGGCTTCACTCCCTGCACCATGCGTTCTGCACAGCACCCACGTGCACCCCGGAGCCGCACGGGGTTTTTGCTAGGCACAGCAGCGAGCTGGGGCTTTGTGCTGTGATCCTGCTGGCAGGAGCAGGGACCATGACAAATCCCAGCCACTCCCCAGCCTAAAATGCCCCAGTGCAGATAGATGTACCCCAGGAGACACCGAGTGGGACAGAAATGGTGATGCTGCGGCAGGGAGAGGGGCCCCACGGCATGCATCAAAGCAAGCAGTGCCGCAGTGCTCACCGTGGATGGGGACAGGGGACAAGAAGACAGGGTGAGCGCTGCCACCACCCAGACCCCGCACCCTCCTGGCACCAGCCGAGGCTGCAGAAGCGCTGCCGAGCCCCACGTGCCCAGCCGAGCAGATTTTCCTTGCTGCCTGGGCTATATTTAGCTCCCTGTAAAAGGGGTTAGCGAGCAGCGCTGAAGCCGGTGGCACAGCTAGGAATGTCAATGGAAGAGCAGCCAGCGATAAAAAAAGCCCAAGCCGGGCGCTGGGAGCTTTGCACAAATCCCTGCCACAGCAGGAAGAGGAGGAGGAGGAGGAGAGGAAGAGGAGGAAGAAGAGGAAGAGGAGGAAGCACCATGGCCCACACAGGTGGCACTCCGCGATGGCCACTCGCTGTCCCCACGCTCGGCAATTTCGGGGATTTCGGCTGGTTTGCTGACATGGCAGTTCCCGGTTACTGGAAGTTACTGGAGCACGAACAGCAGACTTTAGCTCTTTCTGCCCATTAGGACATCTTTTCAGATGTTTTATTTATGCTCCGTTAACTCATACACACCTTTTTTTTCCTTTTTTTTTTTCCCCCAGGACTCGCCTTGCCCTGGTCTGCCCTCCTGGAGCGAAACCTGGGCAGCCTCAGCGGAGGAACTGACTCAGCCCAGGGCTGAGCTCAGCTCAGGAATAACCTTTCCTCCACATCGCCCATGTACCCTGCAAGAAATCAGGGCCTAAACAGGGCTGGAAAATAGGAGGATGGGTCTGACAGAGGAATAGCAAAGCGCTGCTCTCCCTCCGAGGTGACTTTTGGCCCAGATCAGACCTGCAGGAAAACAAACCCGCTCCTTCCCTGCCTGCCTCTGCTTTGCCACCTCCATCCCAACCAGCAGCGGGGTGGTGGCTCAGATCAAACACTCCTGAGCCCATTTCCACCCTTTTCTGGGCCTTTCTCCTTAGGAGTAAATAGAATTTAGAGTGGGTGGCAGATGGGGAGCTGTCTGGCCCCATCCTCGCTGGCTTCGCTCCCCTGATGGATAAAGCAGGGTCTCCTGGGGGCATCAGTGCTGTGTTTTGGGTACCCCCATCAGCGATGCTCACCCTGCCCGGAGAGTTCACCCAGCTCCCTCGGCCTGGCCATCCCCAGGGGCACGCAGTGGCAGGGGGGTGGAAGTGGGGGCCGTGTTGTAGCTCTCCCCCATGGCAGGAGCATCCCTTTGGGGCACCCAGAAGGGAAAGCCACCCTTGGGTGCTCCAGCAGGGCCTGCAAACCTCTCCAAAATGGGAGTTCCTGAGCGTGCAGAGAGCTGAAGGAAGGGACAGGACCTCATCCCCCTGCTCACACCCCAGCGTGGCTCCCTTCCAGCCCTCCCCAAAGAGGAGGCTTCCACCCAGTGCCCCCTCCCAGTCCCCCCAGTGCCCCCTCCCCGCTCCGACACGTTTCCCAGGGCAGGGGGATGGCAGCCGCCCCCCTCTCCCTGCGACAGCCGGTGTCACAGCCATCAGGTGCCAGGATAAACATCGCCTCCCGCCCATGCCTGGCCCGAGACTGCTCCGGCGAGGGGAGACAGTCAAGGAGAAAGCAGAGCGTGAGCAGCTAAAAATAGCCAGAAACAGTGGCTGGCGAAGGCTCCCTCCCTGCTGGCAGCGCGGGAGCCGCGCATCGCCCGTCACCGTGCCCGAGTGGCAGGGCAGGGTGTCCCTGGGCGACCCCAGCACCACGGGGCACAAAAAATTTGCCTTGCCGGTGGCTGCAGAGCCTGGGAAAGCATCGCTGGTGAGCACCCCGTGCTCCTGCAGCCGGGCCCTGCAGAGCCCCAGCGCTTGCGAGCCCCGCTCGGGACTGAGCTCCCCAGCCCTGGGGGCTCCCCAAGAGCCACGAGGGGACATTCTGGGGCCTGGGGAGGTGTTTTGCTGCTCCTGCCTGCAAATGTTGAGTTTTTTGAGCCCTCTCTCCCTCCTCACCTCTCTGGCCCAGGTGAGGGGATGGGTGGGGAGCCCACATCGCCCACCCTGCAGCCCTGCTGCACCCCAGCCCCACGCAGGTGCCCCAGGAGGGTTCAGTGACCGGACCCAGGATCCCCAAGCCTGGCTCCCAGCCCCGCACCCCCAGGGAGGTGCAGCCACCTTATTGCCCATCCTTACAAAGGTTCTGATCCGGGCTGAAAACCATGCACCAGGAGGTGCGGGCTGGGGACATCAGCACCTTCCTTGCCCCCCACTCCCCACCCCGGGGTCGTGGGACCCCCTTTTGTCCCCAGGGCTGCAGCCAAGGACCCACTTGAGGCAAAACGGGGCTTTCACCCCTTTTCTTCCCAGCGGGGTGCCCGGTGGGGGGGGGGGGGG